>NW_026868523.1:0-7500 GCF_020745735.1 Hemiscyllium ocellatum | reverse complement strand
AGAGAACGGAGTCAGAGAGAGAGACAAGAGAGTGCGGAGTCAGAGAGAGAGAGAGAGACAAGAGAGTGCGGAGTCAGAGAGAGAGAGAGAGAGAGAGAACGGAGTCAGAGAGAGAGAGAGAGAGAGAGAGAACGGAGTCAGAGAGAGAGACAAGAGAGTGCGGAGTCAGAGAGAGAGAGAGAGAGAGAGAGAGAGAGAGAACGGAGTCAGAGAGAGAGAGAGAGAGAGAGAGAGCGGAGTCAGAGAGAGAGAGAGAGAGAGAGACAAGAGAGTGCGGAGTCAGAGAGAGAGAGAGAGAGAACGGAGTCAGAGAGAGAGAGAGAGAGAGAACGGAGTCAGAGAGAGAGACAAGAGAGTGCGGAGTCAGAGAGAGAGAGAGACAAGAGAGTGCGGAGTCAGAGAGGGAGAGAGAGAGAGAGAGAGAGCGGAGTCAGAGAGAGAGAGAAAGAGAGCGGAGTCAGAGAGAGAGAGAGAGAGAGAGACAAGAGAGTGCGGAGTCAGAGAGAGAGAGAGACAAGAGAGTGCGGAGTCAGAGAGGGAGAGAGAGAGAGAGAGAGCGGAGTCAGAGAGAGAGAGAAAGAGAGCGGAGTCAGAGAGAGAGAGAGAGAGAGAGACAAGAGAGTGCGGAGTCAGAGAGAGAGAGAGACAAGAGAGTGCGGAGTCAGAGAGGGAGAGAGAGAGAGAGAGAGCGGAGTCAGAGAGAGAGAGAAAGAGAGCGGAGTCAGAGAGAGAGAGAGAGAGAGAGACAAGAGAGTGCGGAGTCAGAGAGAGAGAGAGAGAGAGAGTGCGGAGTCAGAGAGGGAGAGAGAGAGAGAGAGAGCGGAGTCAGAGAGAGAGAGAAAGAGAGCGGAGTCAGAGAGAGAGAGAGAGAGAGAGACAAGAGAGTGCGGAGTCAGAGAGAGAGAGAGAGAGAGAGTGCGGAGTCAGAGAGAGAGAGAGAGCGGAGTCAGAGAGAGAGAGAGAGAGAGTGCGGAGTCAGAGAGAGAGAGAGAGAGAGCGGAGTGAGAGAGAGAGAGAGAGAGAGAGGAGTGAGAGAGAGTGTTTGCAGGGCAGATTGACAGAAGGAGACAGAGAGAGAGAGAGAGATGCAAGAGAGAGAGCGAGCGCACGAGTGCAGGACAGAGAAACAGAGAGGGAGAGAGAGAGGGAGAGAATGAGTGTGAGAGAGAGAGAGAGAGACACACAGGGATAACGTGGACAAAGACACAGACAGAGAGGACGGGGCAGAGCCAGACACAGTCAGGGCAGGGAGGGAGGGAGGGAGCGGGGAGGACAGACGGTGCAGGGAGACAACGACACAGAAACAGTCCCCCCACCCCTCAGCCTCCTCCCTCAGACACACGTCTCCCTCCTCTCTCTCTCCCCTCTCCCTCAGACACACGTTTCCCTCCTCTCTCACTCTCCTCTCCCTCAGACACACGTTTCCCTCCTCTCTCACTCCCCTCTCCCTCAGACACACGTCTCCCTCCTCTCTCACTCCTCTCTCCCTCAGACACACGTCTCCCTCCTCTCTCACTCCCCTCTCCCTCAGACACACGTTTCCCTCCTCTCTCACTCTCCTCCCTCCCTCAGACACACGTTTCCCTCCTCTCTCACTCCCCTCCCTCCCTCAGACACACGTTTCCCTCCTCTCTCACTCCCCTCTCCCTCAGACACACGTTTCCCTCCTCTCTCCCTCAGACACACGTTTCCCTCCCCTCTCACTCCCCTCTCCCTCAGACACACGTTTCCCTCCTCTCTCACTCCTCCCTCCCTCAGACACACGTTTCCCTCCTCTCTCACTCTCTCTCCCTCAGACACACGTTTCCCTCCTCTCTCACTCCTCTCTCCCTCAGACACACGTCTCCCTCCTCTCTCACTCCCTCTCCCTCAGACACACATTTCCCTCCTCTCTCACTCCTCTCTCCCTCAGACACACGTTTCCCTCCTCTCTCACTCCCCTCTCTCCCTCAGACACACGTTTCCCTCCTCTCTCACTCCCCTCTCTCCCTCAGACACACGTTTCCCTCCCCTCTCACTCTCCTCTCTCCCTCAGACACACGTCTCCCTCCCCTCTCACTCCCCTCTCCCTCAGACACACGTTTCCCTCCTCTCTCACTCCCCTCTCTCCCTCAGACACACGTTTCCCTCCTCTCTCACTCCCCTCTCTCCCTCAGACACACGTTTCCCTCCTCTCTCACTCCCCTCTCTCCCTCAGACACACGTTTCCCTCCCCTCTCACTCTCTCTCTCCCTCAGACACACGTTTCCCTCCTCTCTCACTCCCCTCTCTCCCTCAGACACACGTTTCCCTCCTCTCTCACTCCTCTCTCCCTCAGACACACGTTTCCCTCCTCTCTCACTCCCCTCTCTCCCTCAGACACACGTTTCCCTCCTCTCTCACTCCCCTCTCTCCCTCAGACACACGTTTCCCTCCTCTCTCACTCTCCTCTCTCCCTCAGACACACGTTTCCCTCCTCTCTCACTCCCCTCTCTCCCTCAGACACACGTTTCCCTCCTCTCTCACTCCTCTCTCCCTCAGACACACATTTCCCTCCTCTCTCACTCCCCTCTCTCCCTCAGACACACGTTTCCCTCCTCTCTCACTCCCCTCTCTCCCTCAGACACACGTTTCCCTCCTCTCTCACTCCCCTCTCTCCCTCAGACACACGTTTCCCTCCTCCCTCACTCCCCTCCCTCCCTCAGACACACGTTTCCCTCCTCTCTCACTCCCCTCTCCCTCAGACACACGTTTCCCTCCTCTCTCACTCCTCCCTCCCTCAGACACACGTTTCCCTCCTCTCTCACTCCTCTCTCCCTCAGACACACGTTTCCCTCCTCTCTCACTCCCCTCTCTCCCTCAGACACACGTTTCCCTCCTCTCTCACTCCTCTCTCCCTCAGACACACGTTTCCCTCCTCTCTCACTCCTCTCTCCCTCAGACACACGTTTCCCTCCTCTCTCACTCCTCTCTCTCCCTCAGACACACGTTTCCCTCCTCTCTCACTCCCTCTCTCCCTCAGACACACGTTTCCCTCCTCTCTCACTCCTCTCTCCCTCAGACACACGTTTCCCTCCTCTCTCTCAGTCCTCTGTCCCTCAGACACACGTTTCCCTCCTCTCTCACTCCCCTCTCCCTCAGACACACGTTTCCCTCCTCCCTCACTCCCCTCTCCCTCAGACACACGTTTCCCTCCTCTCTCACTCCCCTCTCCCTCAGACACACATTTCCCTCCTCTCTCACTCCCCTCTCTCCCTCAGACACACGTTTCCCTCCTCTCTCACTCCTCTCTCCCTCAGACACACGTTTCCCTCCTCTCTCACTCCCCTCCCTCCCTCAGACACACGTTTCCCTCCTCTCTCACTCCCCTCTCCCTCAGACACACGTTTCCCTCCTCTCTCACTCCCCTCTCTCCCTCAGACACACGTTTCCCTCCCCTCTCACTCCCCTCTCCCTCAGACACACGTTTCCCTCCTCTCTCACTCCCCTCTCTCCCTCAGACACACGTTTCCCTCCTCTCTCACTCCTCTCTCCCTCAGACACACGTTTCCCTCCCCTCTCACTCCCCTCTCCCTCAGACACACGTTTCCCTCCTCTCTCACTCCTCTCTCCCTCAGACACACGTTTCCCTCCTCTCTCACTCCCCTCTCCCTCAGACACACGTTTCCCTCCCCTCTCACTCTCCTCTCTCCCTCAGACACACGTTTCCCTCCTCTCTCACTCCTCTCTCCCTCAGACACACGTTTCCCTCCTCTCTCACTCCTCTCCTCCTCAGACACACGTTTCCCTCCTCTCTCACTCCCCTCTCTCCCTCAGACACACGTTTCCCTCCTCTCTCACTCCTCTGTCCCTCAGACACACGTTTCCCTCCTCTCTCACTCCCCTCTCTCCCTCAGACACACGTTTCCCTCCTCTCTCACTCCTCTCTCCCTCAGACACACGTTTCCCTCCTCTCTCACTCCTCTGTCCCTCAGACACACGTTTCCCTCCTCTCTCACTCCCCTCTCTCCCTCAGACACACGTTTCCCTCCTCTCTCACTCCTCCCTCCCTCAGACACACGTTTCCCTCCTCTCTCACTCCCCTCTCCCTCAGACACACGTTTCCCTCCTCTCTCACCCCTCTCTCCCTCAGACACACGTTTCCCTCCTCCCTCACTCCTTCCTCCCTCAGACACACGTTTCCCTCCTCTCTCACTCCCCTCTCTCCCTCAGACACACGTTTCCCTCCTCTCTCACTCCTCTCTCCCTCAGACACACGTTTCCCTCCTCTCTCACTCCCCTCTCCCTCAGACACACGTTTCCCTCCTCTCTCACTCCCCTCCCTCCCTCAGACACACGTTTCCCTCCTCTCTCACTCCCCTCTCCCTCAGACACACGTTTCCCTCCTCTCTCACTCTCTCTCCCTCAGACACACGTTTCCCTCCTCTCTCACTCCCCTCTCTCCCTCAGACACACGTTTCCCTCCTCTCTCACTCCTCTCTCCCTCAGACACACGTTTCCCTCCTCTCTCACTCCTCTCTCCCTCAGACACACGTTTCCCTCCTCTCTCACTCCCCTCTCCCTCAGACACACGTTTCCCTCCTCTCTCACTCGCTTGTCTCCCTCAGTCACATTCCGTGCCTCCGTCACACTCACCTCGTGAGCGATGGGGAGCAGCAGCTTATGGAATACACTGTAGTAATCAGCGTCGGACATTCCCGTCTGGAAAATAGAGAGAGGAGAGAGGAGAGGGAGCGGGAGTGCCTCCCACAGTGCCCATCCCTCAGCGCTGACCCTCCCACAGCACCCACTCCCTCAGCACTTACCCTCCCACAGCACCCACTCCCTCAGCGCTGACCCTCCCACAGCACCCACTCCCTCAGCACTGACCCTCCCACAGTGCCCATCCCTCAGCGCTGACCCTCCCACAGCACCCACTCCCTCAGCGCTGACCCTCCCACAGCCCCCGCTCCCTCAGCACTGACCCTCCCACAGCGCCCACTCCCTCAGCGCTGACCCTCCCACAGCACCCACTCCCTCAGCGCTGACCCTCCCACAGCGCCCACTCCCTCAGCGCTGACCCTCCCACAGCACCCACTCCCTCAGCGCTGACCCTCCCACAGCGCCCACTCCCTCAGCGCTGACCCTCCCACAGCACCTGCTCCCTCAGCACTGACTCTCCCACAGCACTGACCCTCCCACAGCACCCGCTCCCTCAGCACTGACCCTCCCACAGCACCCGCTCCCTCAGCACCCACTCGCTCAGCGCTGACCCTCCCACAGCACCCACTCCCTCAGCACTGACCCTCCCACAGCACCCGCTCCCTCAGCACTGACCCTCCCACAGCACCCGCTCCCTCAGCACTGACCCTCCCACAGCACCCACTCCCTCAGCACTGACCCTCCCACAGCACCCACTCCCTCAGCACTGACCCTCCCACAGCGCCCACTCCCTCAACGCTGACCCTCCCACAGCACCCACTCCCTCAGCACTGACTCTCCCACAGCACTGACCCTCCCACAGCATCCGCTCCCTCAGCACTGACCCTCCCACAGCACCCGCTCCCTCAGCGCCCACTCCCTCAGCACTGACCCTCCCACAGCACCCACTCCCTCAGCGCTGGCCCTCCCACAGCACCCACTCCCTCAGCACTGACCCTCCCACAGCACCCGCTCCCTCAGCGCCCACTCCCTCAGCACTGACCCTCCCACAGCACCCGCTCCCTCAGCACTGACCCTCCCACAGTACCCGCTCCCTCAGCGCCCACTCCCTCAGCACTGACCCTCCCACAGCACCCGCTCCCTCAGCGCTGACACTCCCACAGCACCCACTCCCTCAGCACTGACCCTCCACAGCACCCACTCCCTCAGTACTGACCGTCCCACAGCACCCACTCCCTCAGCACTGACCCTCCCACAGTTCCCACTCCCTCAGCACTGACCCTCCCACAGCACCCACTCGCTCAGCGCTGACCCTCCCACAGCACCCACCCCCTCAGCACTGACCTACCCACAGCACCAACTCCCTCAGCACTGACCCTCCCACAGCACCCACTCCCTCAGCACTGACCCTCCCACAGCACCCGCTCCCTCAGCGCTGACCCTCCCACAGCACCCACTCCCTCAGCACTGACCCTCCCACAGCCCCCACTCCCTCAGCACTGACCGTCCCACAGCGCCCGCTCCCTCAGAACTGACCCTCCCACAGCACCCGCTCCCTCAGCACTGACCTTGCCACAGCACCCGCTCCCTCAGCACTGACCGTCCCACAGCGCCCACTCCCTCAGAACTGACTCTCCCACAGCACCCGCTCCCTCAGCACTGACCGTCCCACAGCACCCACTCCCTCAGCACTGACCCTCCACAGCACACGCTCCCTCAGCACTGACCCTCCCACAGCACCCGCTCCCTCAGCACTGACCCTCCCGCAGCACCCGCTCCCTCAGCACTGACCCTCCCGCAGCACCCGCTCCCTCAGCACTGACCCTCCCACAGCACCCGCTCCCTCAGCACTGACCCTCCCGCAGCACCCGCTCCCTCAGCACTGACCCTCCCACAGCACCCGCTCCCTCAGCGCTGACCCTCCCACAGCACCCACTCCCTCAGCACTGACCCTCCCACAGCACTGACCCTCCCACAGCACCCGCTCCCTCAGCACTGACCCTCCCACAGCACCCACTCCCTCAGAACTGACTCTCCCACAGCACCCGCTCCCTCAGCGCTGACCCTCCCACAGCACCCACTCCCTCAGCACTGACCCTCCCACAGCACTGACCCTCCCACAGCACTGACCCTCCCACAGCACCCACTCCCTCAGCACTGACCCTCCCACTGCACCCACTCCCTCAGCACTGACCCTCCCACAGCACCCACTCCCTCAGCACTGACCCTCCCACAGCACCCACTCCCTCAGCACTGACCCTCCCACAGCACCCGCTCCCTCAGCGCTGACCCTCCCACTCCCTCAGCACTGACCCTCCCACAGCACCCACTCCCTCAGCACTGACCGTCCCACAGCACCCGCTCCCTCAGCACTGACCCTCCCACAGCGCCCGCTCCCTCAGCACTGACCCTCCCACAGCACCCACTCCCTCAGCACTGACCCTCCCACAGCACCCGCTCCCTCAGCACTGACCCTCCCACAGCCCCCACTCCCTCAGCACTGACCCTCCCACAGCACCGCTCCCTCAGCACTGACCCTCCCACAGCCCCCACTCCCTCAGCACTGACCCTCCCCCAGCGCCCGCTCCCTCAGTACTGACCCTCCCCCAGCGCCTGTGGAACGATGGGGTGTCTGGAAGGGTCAGCCTCAGTGCGGACTCCCACACCCACAGCACCTCCTCCAGGCCCTTCGGCCCACCCACTGCTGGCCCAGCTGGCGTTTACCTTATTCCAGGGGACGTTAATGTTGTACCCACGTCCCCGTCCGGCACCAGTCGTGGTACAGTCCGACTCCGCGAGGTGGGGCCAGAAATCGCCGTGTTCATAGCGATGGATGGAGAACAGGAGGACCCTGGGGGAGGGGCCGAGAGGGAGGAGGGA
>NW_026868522.1:0-39491 GCF_020745735.1 Hemiscyllium ocellatum | reverse complement strand
CCCTAACCCTAACCCTAACCCTAACCCTAACCCTAACCCTAACCCTAACCCTAACCCTAACCCTAACCCTAACCCTAACCCTAACCCATAACCCATAACCCTAACCCTAACCCATAACCCATAACCCTAACCCTAACCCTAACCCTAACCCTAACCCTAACCCTAACCCTAACCCTAACCCTAACCCTAACCCTAACCCTAACCCTAACCCTAACCCTAACCCTAACCCTGACCCTGACCCTGACCCTAACCCTGACCCTGACCCTGACCCTGACCCTAACCCTAACCCTAACCCTAACCCTAACCCTAACCCTAACCCTAACCCTAACCCTAACCCTAACCCTAACACTAACCCTAACTCACCTCTCTCTCTCTGTGAGAACACACTCACGTCTCTCTCTCTCTGTGAGAACACACTCACCTCTCTCTCTCTCTCTGTGAGAACACACTCACCTCTCTGTGAGAACACACTCACCTCTTTCTCTCTCAGTGAGAACACACCTCTCTCTCTGTCTGTCTGTGAGAACACACTCAACTCTCCATCTCTATCTCTATGAGAACACACTCACCTCTCTCTCTCTCTGGGAACACACTCACGTCTCTCTCTCTGTGAGAACACACTCACCTCTGTCTCGCTGTGAGAACACACTCGCCTCTCTCTTTGAGAACACACTCACCTCTCTCTCTCTGTGTCAGTGAGAACACACTTACCTCTCCCTCTCTCTCTGTGAGAACACACTTCCCCCTCCCTCTCTCTCTCTCTGTGAGAAGACACTTACCTCTCTCTCTGTGAGAACACATTTACCTCACTCTCTCTCTGTGAGAACACACTTACCTCACCCTCTCACTCTGTAAGAACACACCTCTCGCTCTGTGTGTGAGAACACTCACCTCTCTCTCCCTCTGTGAGAACACTCATCTCTCTCACTCTGTGTGAGAACACACTCACCTCTCACTCTGTGAGAACACACTCACCTCTCTCTCTGTGAGAAAACTCTTACCTCTCTCACTCTCTGTGAGAACACACATACCTCTCTCACTCTGTGAGAACACACTTACCTCTCTCTGTGAGAACACACTCACCTCTCTCTCTGTGAGAACACACTTACCCCACTCTCTCTCTGTGAGAACACACTTACCTCTCTCTCTGTGACAACATTCTCACCTCTCTCTCTCAATGTGAACACACTCACCTCTCTCTCTCTCTGTGAGAACACACTCACCTCTCTCTACCTCTATGGGAACACACTCACCTCTCTCTGTGAGTACACACTCACCTCTCTCTCTCTGTGAGAACACACTCACCTCTCTCTCTCTGTGACAAGACATTCACTTCTCTCTCTCACTCTCTGTGACAACACACTAACCTCTCTCTCTCACTCTCTGTGACAACACACTCACCTCTCTCACTCTCTGTGAGAACACACTCACCTCTCTCTCTCTGTGAGAACACACTCACCTCTCTCTCTCTGTGAGAACACACTCACCTCTCTCTCTGTGAGAACACACTCACCTCTCTCTCTGTGAGAACACACTCACCTCTCTCTGTGTGAGAACACGCTCACCCCACTCTCTGTGTGAGAACACACTCACCTCTCCCTCTGTGAGAACACACTTACCTCTCTCTCTCCCTGTGAGAACACATTTACCTCTCTCTCTCTCTCACTCTGTGAGAACACACTTATCCCTCTCTATCTCTGTCTTTCTCTCTCTGTGAGAACACACTTACCCCACTCTCTCTCTCTCTGTGAGAACACACTTAACTCACTCTTTCTCTGTGAGAACACACTCACCTCTCTCTCTCTGTGAGAACACACTCACCTCTCGCTCTCTCTCTGTCAGAACATTCTCACCTCTCTCTCTCTCTGTGAGAACACACTGACCTCTGTCTCTCTATCTCTATGAGAACACACTCACCTCTCTCTCTCTCTGTGAGAACACACTCACCTCTCTCTCTCTGTGAGAACACACTCACCTCTCTCTCTGTGAGAACTCACTCACCGCTCTCACTGTGAGAACACACTCACATCTCTCTGTGTGAGAACACACTCACCTCTCTCTCTCACTCTCTATGACAACACTCTCTCTCTGTCAGAACATTCTCACCTCTCTCTCTCTCTCTCTCTCTCTGTGAGAACACACTGATCTCTGTCTCTCTATCTCTATGAGAACACACTCACCTCTCTCTCTCTCTGTGAGAACACACTCACCTCTCTCTCTCTGTGAGAACACACTCACCTCTCTCTCTCGCACTGTGAGAACACATTCACCTCTCTCTCACTCTGTGAGAACACACTCACCTCTCTCTCTCTGTGTGAGAACACACTTACCTCTCTCTCTGTGAGAACACACTCACCTCTCTCTCTGTGAGAACACACTCAACTCTCTCTCTCTGTGTGAGAACACTCCCCTCTCTCTCCCTCTGTGAGAACACTCACCTCTCTCACTCTGTGTGAGAACACACTCACCTCTCTCTCTCTGTGTGAGATAACACTCACCTCTCTCTCTGTGAGAACACACTCACCTCTCCCTCTGTGAGAACACACTTACCTCTCTCACTCTCTGTGAGAACACATTTACCTCTCTCTCTCACTCTGTGAGAACACACTTATCCCTCTCTATCTCTGTCTTTCTCTCTCTGTGAGAACACACTTACCCCACTCTCTCTCTCTCTGTGAGAACACACTCACCTCTCCCTCTCTGTGAGAACACACTTACCTCTCTCACTCTCTCTCTCTGTGAGAACACTCTTTCCTCTCTCTCTGTGTGAACACACTCACCTCTCTCTCTGTGAGAACTCACTTAGCTCTCTTTATCTGTGAGAACACACTCACCTCTCTCTCGCTCTGTGAGAACACTCTTACCTCTCTCTCTCTGTGAGAACACACTTACCTCTCTCTCTGTGAGAACACACTCACCGTTCTCACTGTGAGAACACACTCACCCCACTCTCTGTGTGAGAACACACTCACCTCTCTCTCTGTGAGAACACACTCACCTCTCTCTTTCTCTCTGTGAGAACACACTCACCTCTCTCTCTCTCTGTGAGAACACTCTCACCTCTCTCTCTCTCTCTCTCTGTGAGAACACACTTACCTCTCTCTCTCTCTGTGACAACACACCTACCTCTCTCTGTGAGAACACACTTACCGTTCTCACTGTGAGAACACACTTACCGCTCTCACTGTGAGGACACACTTACCTCACTCTCTCTCTCAGTGAGAAGACACTTACCTCACCCTCTCACTCTGTTAGAACACACTTACGTCTCTCTCTCTGTGTGAGAACACTCACCTCTCTCTGTGTGAGAACACTCACATCTCTCTCTGTGTGAGAACACAATCACCTCTCTCTCTGTGTGTGAGAACACATACACCTCTCTCTCTCTCTGTGTGAGAACGCACTCAACTCTCTCTGTGAGAACACACACCGCTCTCTCTCTCTGTGAAAACACACTTACCGCTCTCTCTCTCTGTGAGAACACACTTACCTCTCTCTCTCTGTGTCAGTGAGAGCACACTTACCTCTCCCTCTCTCTCTGTGTGAGAACACACTTACCCCTCCCTCTCTCTCTCACTCTGTGAGCAGACACTTACCTCTCTATCTCTCTGTGAGAACACATTTACCTCACTCTCTCTCTCTGTGAGAACACACTCACCTCTCTCTCTCTGTGAGAACACACTCACGTCTCTCTCTCTCTCTGTGAGAACACACTCACCTCTCTCTCTCTCTGTGAGAACACACTCACCTCTCTGTGAGAACACACTCACCTCTTTCTCTCTCAGTGAGAACACACCTCTCTCTCTGTCTGTCTGTGAGAACACACTCAACTCTCCATCTCTATCTCTATGAGAACACACTCACCTCTCTCTCTCTCTGGGAACACACTCACGTCTCTCTCTCTGTGAGAACACACTCACCTCTGTCTCGCTGTGAGAACACACTCACCTCTCTCTTTGAGAACACACTCACCTCTCTCTCTCTGTGTCAGTGAGAACACACTTACCTCTCCCTCTCTCTCTCTGTGAGAACACACTTACCCCTCCCTCTCTCTCTCTCTGTGAGAAGACACTTACCTCTCTCTCTGTGAGAACACATTTACCTCACTCTCTCTCTGTGAGAACACACTTACCTCACCCTCTCACTCTGTAAGAACACACCTCTCGCTCTGTGTGTGAGAACACTCACCTCTCTCTCCCTCTGTGAGAACACTCATCTCTCTCACTCTGTCTGAGAACACACTCACCTCTCACTCTGTGAGAACACACTCACCTCTCTCTCTGTGAGAAAACTCTTACCTCTCTCACTCTCTGTGAGAACACACATACCTCTCTCACTCTGTGAGAACACACTTACCTCTCTCTGTGAGAACACACTCACCTCTCTCTCTGTGAGAACACACTTACCCCACTCTCTCTCTGTGAGAACACACTTACCTCTCTCTCTGTGACAACATTCTCACCTCTCTCTCTCAATGTGAACACACTCACCTTTCTCTCTCTCTGTGAGAACACACTCACCTCTCTCTACCTCTATGGGAACACACTCACCTCTCTCTGTGAGTACACACTCACCTCTCTCTCTCTGTGAGAACACACTCACCTCTCTCTCTCTGTGAGAACACACTCACCTCTCTCTCTCTCTGTGACAAGACATTCACTTCTCTCTCTCACTCTCTGTGACAACACACTAACCTCTCTCTCTCACTCTCTGTGACAACACACTCACCTCTCTCACTCTCTGTGAGAACACACTCACCTCTCTCTCTCTGTGAGAACACACTCACCTCTCTCTCTGTGAGAACACACTCAGCTCTCTCTGTGAGAACACACTCACCTCTCTCTCTGTGAGAACACACTCACCTCTCTCTGTGTGAGAACACGCTCACCCCACTCTCTGTGTGAGAACACACTCACCTCTCCCTCTGTGAGAACACACTTACCTCTCTCACTCCCTGTGAGAACACATTTACCTCTCTCTCTCTCTCACTCTGTGAGAACACACTTATCCCTCTCTATCTCTGTCTTTCTCTCTCTGTGAGAACACACTTACCCCACTCTCTCACTCTCTGTGACAACACACTAACCTCTCTCTCTCACTCTCTGTGACAACACACTCACCTCTCTCACTCTCTGTGAGAACACACTCACCTCTCTCTCTCTGTGAGAACACACTCACCTCTCTCTCTCTGTGAGAACACACTCAGCTCTCTCTGTGAGAACACACTCACCTCTCTCTCTGTGAGAACACACTCACCTCTCTCTGTGTGAGAACACGCTCACCCCACTCTCTGTGTGAGAACACACTCACCTCTCCCTCTGTGAGAACACACTTACCTCTCTCACTCCCTGTGAGAACACATTTACCTCTCTCTCTCTCTCACTCTGTGAGAACACACTTATCCCTCTCTATCTCTGTCTTTCTCTCTCTGTGAGAACACACTTACCCCACTCTCTCTCTCTCTGTGAGAACACACTAAACTCACTCTTTCTCTGTGAGAACACACTCACCTCTCTCTCTCTGTGAGATTACATTTACCTCACTCTCTCTCTGTGAGAACACACTTACCTCACCCTCTCACTCTGTAAGAACACACCTCTCGCTCTGTGTGTGAGAACACTCACCTCTCTCTCCCCTCTGTGAGAACACTCATCTCTCTCACTCTGTGTGAGAACACACTCACCTCTCACTCTGTGAGAACACACTCACCTCTCTCTCTGTGAGAAAACTCTTACCTCTCTCACTCTCTGTGAGAACACACATACCTCTCTCACTCTGTGAGAACACACTTACCTCTCTCTGTGAGAACACACTCCCCTCTCTCTCTGTGAGAACACACTTACCCCACTCTCTCTCTGTGAGAACACACTTACCTCTCTCTCTGTGACAACATTCTCACCTCTCTCTCTCAATGTGAACACACTCACCTCTCTCTCTCTCTGTGAGAACACACTCACCTCTCTCTACCTCTATGGGAACACACTCACCTCTCTCTGTGAGTACACACTCACCTCTCTCTCTCTGTGAGAACACACTCACCTCTCTCTCTCTGTGAGAACACACTCACCTCTCTCTCTGTGAGAAAACTCTTACCTCTCTCACTCTCTGTGAGAACACACATACCTCTCTCACTCTGTGAGAACACACTTACCTCTCTCTGTGAGAACACACTCACCTCTCTCTCACTCTGTGAGAACACACTTACCTCTCTCTCTCTCTGTGAGAACACACTTACCTCTCTCTCTCTCTCTGTGAGAACACACTTACCGTTCTCACTGTGAGAACACACTTACCGCTCTCACTGTGAGGACACACTTACCTCACTCTCTCTCTCAGTGAGAAGACACTTAGCTCACCCTCTCACTCTGTTAGAACACACTTCCCTCTCTCTCTCTGTGTGTGAGAACACTCACCTCTCTCTGTGTGAGAACACTCACATCTCTCTCTGTGTGAGAACACAATCACCTCTCTCTCTGTGTGTGAGAACACATACACCTCTCTCTCTCTGTGTGAGAACGCACTCACCTCTCTCTGTGAGAACACACACCGCTCTCTCTCTCTGTGAAAACACACTTACCGCTCTCTCTCTCTGTGAGAACACACTTACCTCTCTCTCTCTGTGTCAGTGAGAGCACACTTACCTCTCCCTCTCTCTCTGTGTGAGAACACACTTACCCCTCCCTCTCTCTCTCACTCTGTGAGCAGACACTTACCTCTCTATCTCTCTGTGAGAACACATTTACCTCACTCTCTCTCTCTGTGAGAACACACTCACCTCTCTCTCTCTGTGAGAACACACTCACGTCTCTCTCTCTCTGTGAGAACACACTCACCTCTCTCTCTCTCTCTGTGAGAACACACTCACCTCTCTGTGAGAACACACTCACCTCTTTCTCTCTCAGTGAGAACACACCTCTCTCTCTGTCTGTCTGTGAGAACACACTCAACTCTCCATCTCTATCTCTATGAGAACACACTCACCTCTCTCTCTCTCTGGGAACACACTCACGTCTCTCTCTCTGTGAGAACACACTCACCTCTGTCTCGCTGTGAGAACACACTCGCCTCTCTCTTTGAGAACACACTCACCTCTCTCTCTCTGTGTCAGTGAGAACACACTTACCTCTCCCTCTCTCTCTGTGAGAACACACTTCCCCCTCCCTCTCTCTCTCTCTGTGCGAAGACACTTACCTCTCTCTCTGTGAGAACACATTTACCTCACTCTCTCTCTGTGAGAACACACTTACCTCACCCTCTCACTCTGTAAGAACACACCTCTCGCTCTGTGTGTGAGAACACTCACCTCTCTCTCCCTCTGTGAGAACACTCATCTCTCTCACTCTGTGTGAGAACACACTCACCTCTCACTCTGTGAGAACACACTCACCTCTCTCTCTGTGAGAAAACTCTTACCTCTCTCACTCTCTGTGAGAACACACATACCTCTCTCACTCTGTGAGAACACACTTACCTCTCTCTGTGAGAACACACTCACCTCTCTCTCTGTGAGAACACACTTACCCCACTCTCTCTCTGTGAGAACACACTTACCTCTCTCTCTGTGACAACATTCTCACCTCTCTCTCTCAATGTGAACACACTCACCTCTCTCTCTCTCTGTGAGAACACACTCACCTCTCTCTACCTCTATGGGAACACACTCACCTCTCTCTGTGAGTACACACTCACCTCTCTCTCTCTGTGAGAACACACTCACCTCTCTCTCTCTGTGAGAACACACTCACCTCTCTCTCTCTGTGACAAGACATTCACTTCTCTCTCTCACTCTCTGTGACAACACACTAACCTCTCTCTCTCACTCTCTGTGACAACACACTCACCTCTCTCACTCTCTGTGAGAACACACTCACCTCTCTCTCTCTGTGAGAACACACTCACCTCTCTCTCTCTGTGAGAACACACTCAGCTCTCTCTGTGAGAACACACTCACCTCTCTCTCTGTGAGAACACACTTACCTCTCTCTCTGTGTGTCAGTGAGAGCACACTTACCTCTCCCTCTCTCTCTGTGTGAGAACACACTTACCCCTCCCTCTCTCTCTCACTCTGTGAGCAGACACTTACCTCTCTATCTCTCTGTGAGAACACATTTACCTCACTCTCTCTCTCTGTGAGAACACACTCACCTCTCTCTCTCTGTGAGAACACACTCACGTCTCTCTCTCTCTGTGAGAACACACTCACCTCTCTCTCTCTCTGTGAGAGCACACTCACCTCTCTGTGAGAACACACTCACCTCTTTCTCTCTCAGTGAGAACACACCTCTCTCTCTGTCTGTCTGTGAGAACACACTCAACTCTCCATCTCTATCTCTATGAGAACACACTCACCTCTCTCTCTCTCTGGGAACACACTCACGTCTCTCTCTCTGTGAGAACACACTCACCTCTGTCTCGCTGTGAGAACACACTCGCCTCTCTCTTTGAGAACACACTCACCTCTCTCTCTCTGTGTCAGTGAGAACACACTTACCTCTCCCTCTCTCTCTGTGAGAACACACTTCCCCCTCCCTCTCTCTCTCTCTGTGAGAAGACACTTACCTCTCTCTCTGTGAGAACACATTTACCTCACTCTCTCTCTGTGAGAACACACTTACCTCACCCTCTCACTCTGTAAGAACACACCTCTCGCTCTGTGTGTGAGAACACTCACCTCTCTCTCCCTCTGTGAGAACACTCATCTCTCTCACTCTGTGTGAGAACACACTCACCTCTCACTCTGTGAGAACACACTCACCTCTCTCTCTGTGAGAAAACTCTTACCTCTCTCACTCTCTGTGAGAACACACATACCTCTCTCACTCTGTGAGAACACACTTACCTCTCTCTGTGAGAACACACTCACCTCTCTCTCTGTGAGAACACACTTACCCCACTCTCTCTCTGTGAGAACACACTTACCTCTCTCTCTGTGACAACATTCTCACCTCTCTCTCTCAATGTGAACACACTCACCTCTCTCTCTCTCTGTGAGAACACACTCACCTCTCTCTACCTCTATGGGAACACACTCACCTCTCTCTGTGAGTACACACTCACCTCTCTCTCTCTATGAGAACACACTCACCTCTCTCTCTCTGTGAGAACACACTCACCTCTCTCTCTCTGTGACAAGACATTCACTTCTCTCTCTCACTCTCTGTGACAACACACTAACCTCTCTCTCTCACTCTCTGTGACAACACACTCACCTCTCTCACTCTCTGTGAGAACACACTCACCTCTCTCTCTCTGTGAGAACACACTCACCTCTCTCTCTCTGTGAGAACACACTCAGCTCTCTCTGTGAGAACACACTCACCTCTCTCTCTGTGAGAACACACTCACCTCTCTCTGTGTGAGAACACGCTCACCCCACTCTCTGTGTGAGAACACACTCACCTCTCCCTCTGTGAGAACACACTTACCTCTCTCACTCCCTGTGAGAACACATTTACCTCTCTCTCTCTCTCACTCTGTGAGAACACACTTATCCCTCTCTATCTCTGTCTTTCTCTCTCTGTGAGAACACACTTACCCCACTCTCTCTCTCTCTGTGAGAACACACTTAACTCACTCTTTCTCTGTGAGAACACACTCACCTCTCTCTCTCTGTGAGAACACACTCACCTCTCGCTCTCTCTCTGTCAGAACATTCTCACCTCTCTCTCTCTCTGTGAGAACACACTGACCTCTCTCTCTCTCTGTGAGAACACACTCACCTCTCTCTCTCTGTGAGAACACACTCACCTCTCTCTCTGTGAGAACTCACTCACCGCTCTCACTGTGAGAACACACTCACATCTCTCTGTGTGAGAACACACTCACCTCTCTCTCTCACTCTCTATGACAACACTCTCTCTCTCTGTCAGAACATTCTCACCTCTCTCTCTCTCTCTCTCTCTGTGAGAACACACTGACCTCTGTCTCTCTATCTCTATGAGAACACACTGACCTCTCTCTCTCTCTGTGAGAACACACTCACCTCTCTCTCTCTGTGAGAACACACTCACCTCTCTCTCTCGCACTGTGAGAACACATTCACCTCTCTCTCACTCTGTGAGAACACACTCACCTCTCTCTCTCTCTGTGAGAACACACTTACCTCTCTCTCTGTGAGAACACACTCACCTCTCTCTCTGTGAGAACACACTCAACTCTCTCTCTCTGTGTGAGAACACTCCCCTCTCTCTCCCTCTGTGAGAACACTCACCTCTCTCACTCTGTGTGAGAACACACTCACCTCTCTCTCTCTGTGTGAGATAACACTCACTTCTCTCTCTCTGTGAGAACACACTCACCTCTCCCTCTGTGAGAACACACTTACCTCTCTCACTCTCTGTGAGAACACATTTACCTCTCTCTCTCACTCTGTGAGAACACACTTATCCCTCTCTATCTCTGTCTTTCTCTCTCTGTGAGAACACACTTACCCCACTCTCTCTCTCTCTGTGAGAACACACTCACCTCTCCCTCTCTGTGAGAACACACTTACCTCTCTCACTCTCTCTCTCTGTGAGAACACTCTTTCCTCTCTCTCTGTGTGAACACACTCACCTCTCTCTCTGTGAGAACTCACTTAGCTCTCTTTATCTGTGAGAACACACTCACCTCTCTCTCGCTCTGTGAGAACACTCTTACCTCTCTCTCTCTGTGAGAACACACTTACCTCTCTCTCTGTGAGAACACACTCACCGTTCTCACTGTGAGAACACACTCACCCCACTCTCTGTGTGAGAACACACTCACCTCTCTCTCTGTGAGAACACACTCACCTCTCTCTTTCTCTCTGTGAGAACACACTCACCTCTCTCTCTCTCTGTGAGAACACTCTCACCTCTCTCTCTCTCTCTCTCTGTGAGAACACACTTACCTCTCTCTCTCTCTGTGACAACACACCTACCTCTCTCTGTGAGAACACACTTACCGTTCTCACTGTGAGAACACACTTACCGCTCTCACTGTGAGGACACACTTGCCTCACTCTCTCTCTCAGTGAGAAGACACTTACCTCACCCTCTCACTCTGTTAGAACACACTTACGTCTCTCTCTCTGTGTGAGAACACTCACCTCTCTCTGTGTGAGAACACTCACATCTCTCTCTGTGTGAGAACACAATCACCTCTCTCTCTGTGTGTGAGAACACATACACCTCTCTCTCTCTCTGTGTGAGAACGCACTCAACTCTCTCTGTGAGAACACACACCGCTCTCTCTCTCTGTGAAAACACACTTACCGCTCTCTCTCTCTGTGAGAACACACTTACCTCTCTCTCTCTGTGTCAGTGAGAGCACACTTACCTCTCCCTCTCTCTCTGTGTGAGAACACACTTACCCCTCCCTCTCTCTCTCACTCTGTGAGCAGACACTTACCTCTCTATCTCTCTGTGAGAACACATTTACCTCACTCTCTCTCTCTGTGAGAACACACTCACCTCTCTCTCTCTGTGAGAACACACTCACGTCTCTCTCTCTCTCTGTGAGAACACACTCACCTCTCTCTCTCTCTCTGTGAGAACACACTCACCTCTCTGTGAGAACACACTCACCTCTTTCTCTCTCAGTGAGAACACACCTCTCTCTCTGTCTGTCTGTGAGAACACACTCAACTCTCCATCTCTATCTCTATGAGAACACACTCACCTCTCTCTCTCTCTGGGAACACACTCACGTCTCTCTCTCTGTGAGAACACACTCACCTCTGTCTCGCTGTGAGAACACACTCACCTCTCTCTTTGAGAACACACTCACCTCTCTCTCTCTGTGTCAGTGAGAACACACTTACCTCTCCCTCTCTCTCTCTGTGAGAACACACTTACCCCTCCCTCTCTCTCTCTCTGTGAGAAGACACTTACCTCTCTCTCTGTGAGAACACATTTACCTCACTCTCTCTCTGTGAGAACACACTTACCTCACCCTCTCACTCTGTAAGAACACACCTCTCGCTCTGTGTGTGAGAACACTCACCTCTCTCTCCCTCTGTGAGAACACTCATCTCTCTCACTCTGTGTGAGAACACACTCACCTCTCACTCTGTGAGAACACACTCACCTCTCTCTCTGTGAGAAAACTCTTACCTCTCTCACTCTCTGTGAGAACACACATACCTCTCTCACTCTGTGAGAACACACTTACCTCTCTCTGTGAGAACACACTCACCTCTCTCTCTGTGAGAACACACTTGCCCCACTCTCTCTCTGTGAGAACACACTTACCTCTCTCTACCTCTATGGGAACACACTCACCTCTCTCTGTGAGTGCACACTCACCTCTCTCTCTCTGTGAGAACACACTCACCTCTCTCTCTCTGTGAGAACACACTCACCTCTCTCTCTCTCTGTGACAAGACATTCACTTCTCTCTCTCACTCTCTGTGACAACACACTAACCTCTCTCTCTCACTCTCTGTGACAACACACTCACCTCTCTCACTCTCTGTGAGAACACACTCACCTCTCTCTCTCTGTGAGAACACACTCACCTCTCTCTCTCTGTGAGAACACACTCAGCTCTCTCTGTGAGAACACACTCACCTCTCTCTCTGTGAGAACACACTCACCTCTCTCTGTGTGAGAACACGCTCACCCCACTCTCTGTGTGAGAACACACCTCTCCCTCTGTGAGAACACACTTACCTCTCTCACTCCCTGTGAGAACACATTTACCTCTCTCTCTCTCTCACTCTGTGAGAACACACTTATCCCTCTCTATCTCTGTCTTTCTCTCTCTGTGAGAACACACTTACCCCACTCTCTCTCTCTCTGTGAGAACACACTTACCTCACTCTTTCTCTGTGAGAACACACTTACCGCTCTCTCTCTGTGAGAACACACACAGCTCTCTCTCTCTCTCTGAGAACACACTCACCTCTCTCTCTGTGAGAACACACTCGCCTCTCTCTCTCTGTGAGAACACACTCACCTCTCCCTCTGAGAACACACTTACCTCTCTGACTCTCTCTGTGAGAACACACTTACCTCTCTCTCTCTCTGTGATAACACACTTACCTCTCTCTCTGTGAGAACATACACCTCTCACTCTCTCTGTGAGAACACGCTCACCTCTCCCTCTCTCTCTGTGAGAACACACTCACTCCTCTCTCTCCGTGAGGACACACTCACCTCTCCCTCTGTGAGAACACACTTACCTCTCTCACTCTCTGTGAGAACACACTCACCTCTCTGTGAGAACACACTCACCTCTCTCTCTCGCTGTGAAAGCACACTCACCCTTCTCTCTGTGAGAACACACTCACCTCTCTCTCTCTCTGTGAGAACACACTCACCTCTCTCTCTCTCACTCTGTGAGAACACACTTATCCTTTTCTATTTCTGTCTTTCTCTCTCTGTAAGAACACACTTACCCCACTTTCTCTCTGAGAGAACTCACCTTCCTATGTCTATCTGTGAGAACACACTTAACTCTCTCTCTGTGAGAACACACTCACCTCTTTCTCTCTGTGAGAACACACTCACTTCTCTCTCTGTGAGAACATTCTCACCTCTCTCTCTTTATGAGAACACAGTCACCTCTCTCTCTCTTTGAGAACACACTCACCTCTCTCTATCTCTATGAGAACACACTCACCTCTCTCTCTCTGTGAGAACACACTCACCTCCCTCTCTCTGTGAGAACACACTCACCTCTCTCTCTCTGTGAGAACACACACACCTCTTTCTCCCTCTGTGAGAGCACACTTACCTCTCTCACTCTCTGTGAGAACACACTTACCTCTCTCTCTCTCTCTCTCTCTGTGAGAGCACACTTTCCTCTCTCTCTGTTTGAATACACTCACCTCTCTCTCTGTGAGAACTCACTTAGCTCTCTTTATCTGTGAGAACACACTTCACCCTCTCTCACTCTGTGAGAACACATTCACCTCTCTCTCTCTGTGAGAACACACTCACCTCTCTCTTTCTGTGAGAACACACTCACCTCTCTCTTTCTCTCTGTGAGAACACACTCACCTCTCTCTCGCTCTTTGAGAACACACTCACCTCTCTCTCTCTGTGAGAACACACTCACCTCTCTCTCTCTCTGTGAGAACACACTCACCTCTCTCTCTCACCCTCTGTGAGAACACAGTCACCTCTCTCTCTCTGTGAGAACACACCTCTCTCTCTGTCTGTCTGTGAGAACACAATCAACTCTCTCTCTCTCACTCTGTGAGAACACACTGACCTCTCTCTCTCTGGGAACACACTCACCTCTCTCTCTCTGTGAGAACACACTCAGCTCTCTCTCTGTGAGAACACACTCACCACTCTCTCTCTGTGTGAGAACACACTCACCTCTCTCTCACTCTGTGAGAACACACTTACCTCTCTCTCTGTGAGAACACATTTATCGCTCTCACTGCGAGAACACACTTACCTCTCTCTCTCTCTTTGTGAGAACACTTACCTCTCTCTCTGTGAGAGAACACTCAGCTCTCTCTGTGTGAGAAAACTCACATCTCTCGCTGTGTGAGAACTCTATCACCTCTCTCTCTCTGTGTGAGAACACACACTCACCTCTCTCTGTGTGAGAACACTCACATCTCTCTCTGTGTGAGAACACAATCACCTCTCTCTGTGTGAGAACACACACACACACCTCTCTCTCTCTGTGTCAGTGAGAACACACTTACCTCTCCCTTTCTCTCTGTGTGAGAACACACTTTCCCCTCCCTCTCTCTCTCTCTGTGAGAACACACTTACCTCTCTCTCTCTCTGTGAGAATACACTTACCTCTCTCTCTCTCTCTGTGAGGACAAATATTACTGACTCTTTCTCTCAGTGAGAACACACTTAACTCACCCTCTCACTCTGTAAGAACACACTCCCCTCTCTCTCCCTCTGTGAGAACACTCCCCTCTCTCTCCCTCTGTGAGAACACTCACCTCTCTCACTCTGTGTGAGAACACACTCACCTCTCTCTCTGTGTGAGAACACACTTACCACTCTCTCGCTCACTCTGTGAGAACACACTTATCCCTCTCTATCTCTGTCTTTCTCTCTCTGTGAGAACACACTTACCCCTCTCTCTCTCTCTCTGTGAGAACACACTTACCTCACTCTTTCTCTGTGAGAACACACTCACCTCTCTCTCTCTGTGAGAACACACTCACCTCTCTCTCTCACTCTCTATGACAACACACTCACCTCTCTCTCTCTGTCAGAACATTCTCACCTCTCTCTCTCTCTCTCTGTGAGAACACACTGAGCTCTGTCTCTCTATCTCTATGAGAACACACTCACCTCTCTCTCTCTCTGTGAGAGCACACTTACCTCTCTCTCTCTCTCTCTGTGAGAACACACTTACCTTTCTCTCTCTCTCTCTGTGAGAACTCTCTTTCCTCTATCTGTGTGAACACACTCACCTCTCTCTCTCTGTGAGAACTCACTTACCTCTCTTTATCTGTGAGAACACACTCACCTCTCTCTCTCTGTGAGAACACACTCACCTCTCTCTCTGTGAGAACACACTTACCTCTCTCTCTCTGTGACAACACACTCTCCTCTCTATGTGAGAACACACTCACCTCTCTCTCTGTGAGAACACACTCACCCCACTCTCTGTGTGAGAACACACTCACCTCTCTCTCTGTGAGAACACACTCCCCTCTCTCTTTCTCTCTGTGATGACACACTCACCTCTCTCTCTCTCTCTGTGAGAACACACTCACCTCTCTCTCTGTGAGAACACACTCACCTCTCTGTGAGAACACACTCACCTCTTTCTTTCTCTGTGAGAACACACCTCTCTCTCTGTCTCTCTGTGAGAACACACTCAACTCTCTCTCTCTATCTCTATGAGAACACACTCACCTCTCTCTCTCTCTGGGAGCACACTCACGTCTCTCTCTGTGAGAACACACTCACCTCTCTCTCTCTGTGTGAGAACACACTTTCCCCTCCCTCTTTCTCGCTCTGTGAGAACACTCTTACCTCTCTCTCTCTGTGAGAACACACTTACCTCTCTCTCTGTGAGAACACACTCACCGTTCTCACTGTGAGAACACACTCACCCCACTCTCTGTGTGAGAACACACTCACCTCTCTCTGTGTGAGAACACACTCACCTCTCTCTCTCTCTGTGAGAACACACTCACCTCTCTCTCTCTCTCTCTCTGTGAGAACACACTTACCTCTCTCTCTCTCTGTGACAACACACTTACCTCTCTCTGTGAGAACACACTTACCGTTCTCACTGTGAGAACACACTTACCGCTCTCACTGTGAGGACACACTTACCTCACTCTCTCTCTCAGTGAGAAGACACTTACCTCACCCTCTCACTCTGTCAGAACACACTTACGTCTCTCTCTCTGTGAGAGAACACTCACCTCTCTCTGTGTGAGAACACACTCACATCTCTCTCTGTGTGAGAACACAATCACCTCTCTCTCTGTGTGAGAACACACTCACCTCTCTCTCTCTGTGTGAACACACACCGCTCGCTCTCTCTCTGTGAGAACACACTCACCTCTCCCTCTCTAGTTAGAACACACTTACCTCTCCCTCTCTCTCTGTGTGAGAACACACTTACCCCTCCCTCTCTCTCTCTCTCTGTGAGAACACACTTACCCCTCTCTCTCTGTGAGAACACATTTACCTCACTCTCTCTCTCTGTGAGAACACACTCACCTCTCTCTCTCAGCGAGAACACACTTACCTCACCCTCTCACTCTTTAAGAACACTTACCTCTCGCTCTGTGAGTGAACACTCACCTCTCTCTCCCTCTGTGAGAACACTCATCTCTCTCACTCTGTGTGAGAACACACTCACCTCTCTCTGTGAGAACACTCTTACCTGTCTCACTCTCTGTGAGAACACACTTTTCGCTCTCTCTCGCACTCTGTGAGAACACACTTATCGCTCTCTATCTCTGTCTTTCTCTCTCTGTGAGAACACACTCACCTCTCTCTCTCACTGTGAGAACACACTCACCTCTCTCTCACTCTGTGAGAACACACTTACCTCTCTCTCTCTCTGTGAGAACACACTTACCTCTCTCTCTCTCTCTGTGAGAACACACTTACCGTTCTCACTGTGAGAACACACTTACCGCTCTCACTGTGAGGACACACTTACCTCACTCTCTCTCTCAGTGAGAAGACACTTAGCTCACCCTCTCACTCTGTTAGAACACACTTCCCTCTCTCTCTCTGTGTGTGAGAACACTCACCTCTCTCTGTGTGAGAACACTCACATCTCTCTCTGTGTGAGAACACAATCACCTCTCTCTCTGTGTGTGAGAACACATACACCTCTCTCTCTCTGTGTGAGAACGCACTCACCTCTCTCTGTGAGAACACACACCGCTCTCTCTCTCTGTGAAAACACACTTACCGCTCTCTCTCTCTGTGAGAACACACTTACCTCTCTCTCTCTGTGTCAGTGAGAGCACACTTACCTCTCCCTCTCTCTCTGTGTGAGAACACACTTACCCCTCCCTCTCTCTCTCACTCTGTGAGCAGACACTTACCTCTCTATCTCTCTGTGAGAACACATTTACCTCACTCTCTCTCTCTGTGAGAACACACTCACCTCTCTCTCTCTGTGAGAACACACTCACGTCTCTCTCTCTCTGTGAGAACACACTCACCTCTCTCTCTCTCTCTGTGAGAACACACTCACCTCTCTGTGAGAACACACTCACCTCTTTCTCTCTCAGTGAGAACACACCTCTCTCTCTGTCTGTCTGTGAGAACACACTCAACTCTCCATCTCTATCTCTATGAGAACACACTCACCTCTCTCTCTCTCTGGGAACACACTCACGTCTCTCTCTCTGTGAGAACACACTCACCTCTGTCTCGCTGTGAGAACACACTCGCCTCTCTCTTTGAGAACACACTCACCTCTCTCTCTCTGTGTCAGTGAGAACACACTTACCTCTCCCTCTCTCTCTGTGAGAACACACTTCCCCTCCCTCTCTCTCTCTCTGTGAGAAGACACTTACCTCTCTCTCTGTGAGAACACATTTACCTCACTCTCTCTCTGTGAGAACACACTTACCTCACCCTCTCACTCTGTAAGAACACACCTCTCGCTCTGTGTGTGAGAACACTCACCTCTCTCTCCCTCTGTGAGAACACTCATCTCTCTCACTCTGTGTGAGAACACACTCACCTCTCACTCTGTGAGAACACACTCACCTCTCTCTCTGTGAGAAAACTCTTACCTCTCTCACTCTCTGTGAGAACACACATACCTCTCTCACTCTGTGAGAACACACTTACCTCTCTCTGTGAGAACACACTCACCTCTCTCTCTGTGAGAACACACTTACCCCACTCTCTCTCTGTGAGAACACACTTACCTCTCTCTCTGTGACAACATTCTCACCTCTCTCTCTCAATGAGAACACACTCACCTCTCTCTCTCTCTGTGAGAACACACTCACCTCTCTCTACCTCTATGGGAACACACTCACCTCTCTCTGTGAGTACACACTCACCTCTCTCTCTCTGTGAGAACACACTCACCTCTCTCTCTCTGTGAGAACACACTCACCTCTCTCTCTCTGTGACAAGACATTCACTTCTCTCTCTCACTCTCTGTGACAACACACTAACCTCTCTCTCTCACTCTCTGTGACAACACACTCACCTCTCTCACTCTCTGTGAGAACACACTCACCTCTCTCTCTCTGTGAGAACACACTCACCTCTCTCTCTCTGTGAGAACACACTCAGCTCTCTCTGTGAGAACACACTCACCTCTCTCTCTGTGAGAACACACTCACCTCTCTCTGTGTGAGAACACGCTCACCCCACTCTCTGTGTGAGAACACACTCACCTCTCCCTCTGTGAGAACACACTTACCTCTCTCACTCCCTGTGAGAACACATTTACCTCTCTCTCTCTCTCACTCTGTGAGAACACACTTATCCCTCTCTATCTCTGTCTTTCTCTCTCTGTGAGAACACACTTACCCCACTCTCTCTCTCTCTGTGAGAACACACTTAACTCACTCTTTCTCTGTGAGAACACACTCACCTCTCTCTCTCTGTGAGAACACACTCACCTCTCGCTCTCTCTCTGTCAGAACATTCTCACCTCTCTCTCTCTCTGTGAGAACACACTGACCTCTGTCTCTCTATCTCTATGAGAACACACTCACCTCTCTCTCTCTCTGTGAGAACACACTCACCTCTCTCTCTCTGTGAGAACACACTCACCTCTCTCTCTGTGAGAACTCACTCACCGCTCTCACTGTGAGAACACACTCACATCTCTCTGTGTGAGAACACACTCACCTCTCTCTCTCACTCTCTATGACAACACTCTCTCTCTCTGTCAGAACATTCTCACCTCTCTCTCTCTCTCTCTCTGTGAGAACACACTGATCTCTGTCTCTCTATCTCTATGAGAACACACTGACCTCTCTCTCTCTCTGTGAGAACACACTCACCTCTCTCTCTCTGTGAGAACACACTCACCTCTCTCTCTCGCACTGTGAGAACACATTCACCTCTCTCTCACTCTGTGAGAACACACTCACCTCTCTCTCTCTGTGTGAGAACACACTTACCTCTCTCTCTGTGAGAACACACTCACCTCTCTCTCTGTGAGAACACACTCAACTCTCTCTCTCTGTGTGAGAACACTCCCCTCTCTCTCCCTCTGTGAGAACACTCACCTCTCTCACTCTGTGTGAGAACACACTCACCTCTCTCTCTCTGTGTGAGATAACACTCACTTCTCTCTCTCTGTGAGAACACACTCACCTCTCCCTCTGTGAGAACACACTTACCTCTCTCACTCTCTGTGAGAACACATTTACCTCTCTCTCTCACTCTGTGAGAACACACTTATCCCTCTCTATCTCTGTCTTTCTCTCTCTGTGAGAACACACTTACCCCACTCTCTCTCTCTCTGTGAGAACACACTCACCTCTCCCTCTCTGTGAGAACACACTTACCTCTCTCACTCTCTCTCTCTGTGAGAACACTCTTTCCTCTCTCTCTGTGTGAACACACTCACCTCTCTCTCTGTGAGAACTCACTTAGCTCTCTTTATCTGTGAGAACACACTCACCTCTCTCTCGCTCTGTGAGAACACTCTTACCTCTCTCTCTCTGTGAGAACACACTTACCTCTCTCTCTGTGAGAACACACTCACCGTTCTCACTGTGAGAACACACTCACCCCACTCTCTGTGTGAGAACACACTCACCTCTCTCTCTGTGAGAACACACTCACCTCTCTCTTTCTCTCTGTGAGAACACACTCACCTCTCTCTCTCTCTGTGAGAACACTCTCACCTCTCTCTCTCTCTCTCTCTGTGAGAACACACTTACCTCTCTCTCTCTCTGTGACAACACACCTACCTCTCTCTGTGAGAACACACTTACCGTTCTCACTGTGAGAACACACTTACCGCTCTCACTGTGAGGACACACTTACCTCACTCTCTCTCTCAGTGAGAAGACACTTACCTCACCCTCTCACTCTGTTAGAACACACTTACGTCTCTCTCTCTGTGTGAGAACACTCACCTCTCTCTGTGTGAGAACACTCACATCTCTCTCTGTGTGAGAACACAATCACCTCTCTCTCTGTGTGTGAGAACACATACACCTCTCTCTCTCTCTGTGTGAGAACGCACTCAACTCTCTCTGTGAGAACACACACCGCTCTCTCTCTCTGTGAAAACACACTTACCGCTCTCTCTCTCTGTGAGAACACACTTACCTCTCTCTCTCTGTGTCAGTGAGAGCACACTTACCTCTCCCTCTCTCTCTGTGTGAGAACACACTTACCCCTCCCTCTCTCTCTCACTCTGTGAGCAGACACTTACCTCTCTATCTCTCTGTGAGAACACATTTACCTCACTCTCTCTCTCTGTGAGAACACACTCACCTCTCTCTCTCTGTGAGAACACACTCACGTCTCTCTCTCTCTCTGTGAGAACACACTCACCTCTCTCTCTCTCTGTGAGAACACACTCACCTCTCTGTGAGAACACACTCACCTCTTTCTCTCTCAGTGAGAACACACCTCTCTCTCTGTCTGTCTGTGAGAACACACTCAACTCTCCATCTCTATCTCTATGAGAACACACTCACCTCTCTCTCTCTCTGGGAACACACTCACGTCTCTCTCTCTGTGAGAACACACTCACCTCTGTCTCGCTGTGAGAACACACTCACGTCTCTCTTTGAGAACACACTCACCTCTCTCTCTCTGTGTCAGTGAGAACACACTTACCTCTCCCTCTCTCTCTCTGTGAGAACACACTTACCCCTCCCTCTCTCTCTCTCTGTGAGAAGACACTTACCTCTCTCTCTGTGAGAACACATTTACCTCACTCTCTCTCTGTGAGAACACACTTACCTCACCCTCTCACTCTGTAAGAACACACCTCTCGCTCTGTGTGTGAGAACACTCACCTCTCTCTCCCTCTGTGAGAACACTCATCTCTCTCACTCTGTGTGAGAACACACTCACCTCTCACTCTGTGAGAACACACTCACCTCTCTCTCTGTGAGAAAACTCTTACCTCTCTCACTCTCTGTGAGAACACACATACCTCTCTCACTCTGTGAGAACACACTTACCTCTCTCTGTGAGAACACACTCACCTCTCTCTCTGTGAGAACACACTTACCCCACTCTCTCTCTGTGAGAACACACTTACCTCTCTCTCTGTGACAACATTCTCACCTCTCTCTCTCAATGTGAACACACTCACCTTTCTCTCTCTCTGTGAGAACACACTCACCTCTCTCTACCTCTATGGGAACACACTCACCTCTCTCTGTGAGTACACACTCACCTCTCTCTCTCTGTGAGAACACACTCACCTCTCTCTCTCTGTGAGAACACACTCACCTCTCTCTCTCTCTGTGACAAGACATTCACTTCTCTCTCTCACTCTCTGTGACAACACACTAACCTCTCTCTCTCACTCTCTGTGACAACACACTCACCTCTCTCACTCTCTGTGAGAACACACTCACCTCTCTCTCTGTGAGAACACACTCACCTCTCTCTCTCTGTGAGAACACACTCAGCTCTCTCTGTGAGAACACACTCACCTCTCTCTCTGTGAGAACACACTCACCTCTCTCTGTGTGAGAACACGCTCACCCCACTCTCTGTGTGAGAACACACTCACCTCTCCCTCTGTGAGAACACACTTACCTCTCTCTCTCTGTGAGAACACATTTACCTCTCTCTCTCTCTCACTCTGTGAGAACACACTTATCCTCTCTATCTCTGTCTTTCTCTCTCTGTGAGAACACACTTACCCCACTCTCTCACTCTCTGTGACAACACACTAACCTCTCTCTCTCACTCTCTGTGACAACACACTCACCTCTCTCACTCTCTGTGAGAACACACTCACCTCTCTCTCTCTGTGAGAACACACTCACCTCTCTCTCTCTGTGAGAACACACTCACCTCTCTCTGTGAGAACACACTCACCTCTCTCTCTGTGAGAACACACTCACCTCTCTCTGTGTGAGAACACGCTCACCCCACTCTCTGTGTGAGAACACACTCACCTCTCCCTCTGTGAGAACACACTTACCTCTCTCACTCCCTGTGAGAACACATTTACCTCTCTCTCTCTCTCACTCTGTGAGAACACACTTATCCCTCTCTATCTCTGTCTTTCTCTCTCTGTGAGAACACACTTACCCACTCTCTCTCTCTCTGTGAGAACACACTAAACTCACTCTTTCTCTGTGAGAACACACTCACCTCTCTCTCTCTGTGAGATTACATTTACCTCACTCTCTCTCTGTGAGAACACACTTACCTCACCCTCTCACTCTGTAAGAACACACCTCTCGCTCTGTGTGTGAGAACACTCACCTCTCTCTCCCTCTGTGAGAACACTCATCTCTCTCACTCTGTGTGAGAACACACTCACCTCTCACTCTGTGAGAACACACTCACCTCTCTCTCTGTGAGAAAACTCTTACCTCTCTCACTCTCTGTGAGAACACACATACCTCTCTCACTCTGTGAGAACACACTTACCTCTCTCTGTGAGAACACACTCCCCTCTCTCTCTGTGAGAACACACTTACCCCACTCTCTCTCTGTGAGAACACACTTACCTCTCTCTCTGTGACAACATTCTCACCTCTCTCTCTCAATGTGAACACACTCACCTCTCTCTCTCTCTGTGAGAACACACTCACCTCTCTCTACCTCTATGGGAACACACTCACCTCTCTCTGTGAGTACACACTCACCTCTCTCTCTCTGTGAGAACACACTCACCTCTCTCTCTCTGTGAGAACACACTCACCTCTCTCTCTCTCTGTGACAAGACATTCACTTCTCTCTCTCACTCTCTCTCTGTGACAACACACTAACCTCTCTCTCTCACTCTCTGTGACAACACACTCACCTCTCTCACTCTCTGTGAGAACACACTCACCTCTCTCTCTCTGTGAGAACACACTCACCTCTCTCTCTCTGTGAGAACACACTCAGCTCTCTCTGTGAGAACACACTCACCTCTCTCTCTGTGAGAACACACTCACCTCTCTCTGTGTGAGAACACGCTCACCCCACTCTCTGTGTGAGAACACACTCACCTCTCCCTCTGTGAGAACACACTTACCTCTCTCACTCCCTGTGAGAACACATTTACCTCTCTCTCTCTCTCACTCTGTGAGAACACACTTATCCCTCTCTATCTCTGTCTTTCTCTCTCTGTGAGAACACACTTACCCCACTCTCTCTCTCTCTGTGAGAACACACTTAACTCACTCTTTCTCTGTGAGAACACACTCACCTCTCTCTCTCTCTGGGAACACACTCACGTCTCTCTCTCTGTGAGAACACACTCACCTCTGTCTCGCTGTGAGAACACACTCGCCTCTCTCTTTGAGAACACACTCACCTCTCTCTCTCTGTGTCAGTGAGAACACACTTACCTCTCCCTCTCTCTCTGTGAGAACACACTTCCCCCTCCCTCTCTCTCTCTCTGTGAGAAGACACTTACCTCTCTCTCTGTGAGAACACATTTACCTCACTCTCTCTCTGTGAGAACACACTTACCTCACCCTCTCACTCTGTAAGAACACACCTCTCGCTCTGTGTGTGAGAACACTCACCTCTCTCTCCCTCTGTGAGAACACTCATCTCTCTCACTCTGTGTGAGAACACACTCACCTCTCACTCTGTGAGAACACACTCACCTCTCTCTCTGTGAGAAAACTCTTACCTCTCTCACTCTCTGTGAGAACACACTTACCTCTCTCACTCTGTGAGAACACACTTACCTCTCTCTGTGAGAACACACTCACCTCTCTCTCTGTGAGAACACACTTACCCCACTCTCTCTCTGTGAGAACACACTTACCTCTCTCTCTGTGACAACATTCTCACCTCTCTCTCTCAATGTGAACACACTCACCTCTCTCTCTCTCTGTGAGAACACACTCACCTCTCTCTACCTCTATGGGAACACACTCACCTCTCTCTGTGAGCACACACTCACCTCTCTCTCTCTGTGAGAACACACTCACCTCTCTCTCTCTGTGAGAACACACTCACCTCTCTCTCTCTGTGACAAGACATTCACTTCTCTCTCTCACTCTCTGTGACAACACACTAACCTCTCTCTCTCACTCTCTGTGACAACACACTCACCTCTCTCACTCTCTGTGAGAACACACTCACCTCTCTCTCTCTGTGAGAACACACTCACCTCTCTCTCTCTGTGAGAACACACTCAGCTCTCTCTGTGAGAACACACTCACCTCTCTCTCTGTGAGAACACACTCACCTCTCTCTGTGTGAGAACACGCTCACCCCACTCTCTGTGTGAGAACACACTCACCTCTCCCTCTGTGAGAACACACTTACCTCTCTCACTCCCTGTGAGAACACATTTACCTCTCTCTCTCTCTCACTCTGTGAGAACACACTTATCCCTCTCTATCTCTGTCTTTCTCTCTCTGTGAGAACACACTTACCCCACTCTCTCTCTCTCTGTGAGAACACACTTAACTCACTCTTTCTCTGTGAGAACACACTCACCTCTCTCTCTCTGTGAGAACACACTCACCTCTCGCTCTCTCTCTGTCAGAACATTCTCACCTCTCTCTCTCTCTGTGAGAACACACTGACCTCTGTCTCTCTATCTCTATGAGAACACAGTCACCTCTCTCTCTCTCTGTGAGAACACACTCACCTCTCTCTCTCTGTGAGAACACACTCACCTCTCTCTCTGTGAGAACTCACTCACCGCTCTCACTGTGAGAACACACTCACATCTCTCTGTGTGAGAACACACTCACCTCTCTCTCTCACTCTCTATGACAACACTCTCTCTCTCTGTCAGAACATTCTCACCTCTCTCTCTCTCTCTCTCTCTCTGTGAGAACACACTGACCTCTGTCTCTCTATCTCTATGAGAACACACTCACCTCTCTCTCTCTCTGTGAGAACACACTCACCTCTCTCTCTCTGTGAGAACACACTCACCTCTCTCTCTCGCACTGTGAGAACACATTCACCTCTCTCTCACTCTGTGAGAACACACTCACCTCTCTCTCTCTGTGTGAGAACACACTTACCTCTCTCTCTGTGAGAACACACTCACCTCTCTCTCTGTGAGAACACACTCAACTCTCTCTCTCTGTGTGAGAACACTCCCCTCTCTCTCCCTCTGTGAGAACACTCACCTCTCTCACTCTGTGTGAGAACACACTCACCTCTCTCTCTCTGTGTGAGATAACACTCACTTCTCTCTCTCTGTGAGAACACACTCACCTCTCCCTCTGTGAGAACACACTTACCTCTCTCACTCTCTGTGAGAACACATTTACCTCTCTCTCTCACTCTGTGAGAACACACTTATCCCTCTCTATCTCTGTCTTTCTCTCTCTGTGAGAACACACTTACCCCACTCTCTCTCTCTCTGTGAGAACACACTCACCTCTCCCTCTCTGTGAGAACACACTTACCTCTCTCACTCTCTCTCTCTGTGAGAACACTCTTTCCTCTCTCTCTGTGTGAACACACTCACCTCTCTCTCTGTGAGAACTCACTTAGCTCTCTTTATCTGTGAGAACACACTCACCTCTCTCTCGCTCTGTGAGAACACTCTTACCTCTCTCTCTCTGTGAGAACACACTTACCTCTCTCTCTGTGAGAACACACTCACCGTTCTCACTGTGAGAACACACTCACCCCACTCTCTGTGTGAGAACACACTCACCTCTCTCTCTGTGAGAACACACTCACCTCTCTCTTTCTCTCTGTGAGAACACACTCACCTCTCTCTCTCTCTGTGAGAACACTCTCACCTCTCTCTCTCTCTCTCTCTGTGAGAACACACTTACCTCTCTCTCTCTCTGTGACAACACACCTACCTCTCTCTGTGAGAACACACTTACCGTTCTCACTGTGAGAACACACTTACCACTCTCACTGTGAGGACACACTTACCTCACTCTCTCTCTCAGTGAGAAGACACTTACCTCACCCTCTCACTCTGTTAGAACACACTTACGTCTCTCTCTCTGTGTGAGAACACTCACCTCTCTCTGTGTGAGAACACTCACATCTCTCTCTGTGTGAGAACACAATCACCTCTCTCTCTGTGTGTGAGAACACATACACCTCTCTCTCTCTCTGTGTGAGAACGCACTCAACTCTCTCTGTGAGAACACACACCGCTCTCTCTCTCTGTGAAAACACACTTACCGCTCTCTCTCTCTGTGAGAACACACTTACCTCTCTCTCTCTGTGTCAGTGAGAGCACACTTACCTCTCCCTCTCTCTCTGTGTGAGAACACACTTACCCCTCCCTCTCTCTCTCACTCTGTGAGCAGACACTTACCTCTCTATCTCTCTGTGAGAACACATTTACCTCACTCTCTCTCTCTGTGAGAACACACTCACCTCTCTCTCTCTGTGAGAACACACTCACGTCTCTCTCTCTCTCTGTGAGAACACACTCACCTCTCTCTCTCTCTGTGAGAACACACTCACCTCTCTGTGAGAACACACTCACCTCTTTCTCTCTCAGTGAGAACACACCTCTCTCTCTGTCTGTCTGTGAGAACACACTCAACTCTCCATCTCTATCTCTATGAGAACACACTCACCTCTCTCTCTCTCTGGGAACACACTCACGTCTCTCTCTCTGTGAGAACACACTCACCTCTGTCTCGCTGTGAGAACACACTCACGTCTCTCTTTGAGAACACACTCACCTCTCTCTCTCTGTGTCAGTGAGAACACACTTACCTCTCCCTCTCTCTCTCTGTGAGAACACACTTACCCCTCCCTCTCTCTCTCTCTGTGAGAAGACACTTACCTCTCTCTCTGTGAGAACACATTTACCTCACTCCCTCTCTGTGAGAACACACTTACCTCACCCTCTCACTCTGTAAGAACACACCTCTCGCTCTGTGTGTGAGAACACTCACCTCTCTCTCCCTCTGTGAGAACACTCATCTCTCTCACTCTGTGTGAGAACACACTCACCTCTCACTCTGTGAGAACACACTCACCTCTCTCTCTGTGAGAAAACTCTTACCTCTCTCACTCTCTGTGAGAACACACATACCTCTCTCACTCTGTGAGAACACACTTACCTCTCTCTGTGAGAACACACTCACCTCTCTCTCTGTGAGAACACACTTACCCCACTCTCTCTCTGTGAGAACACACTTACCTCTCTCTCTGTGACAACATTCTCACCTCTCTCTCTCAATGTGAACACACTCACCTTTCTCTCTCTCTGTGAGAACACACTCACCTCTCTCTACCTCTATGGGAACACACTCACCTCTCTCTGTGAGTACACACTCACCTCTCTCTCTCTGTGAGAACACACTCACCTCTCTCTCTCTGTGAGAACACACTCACCTCTCTCTCTCTCTGTGACAAGACATTCACTTCTCTCTCTCACTCTCTGTGACAACACACTAACCTCTCTCTCTCACTCTCTGTGACAACACACTCACCTCTCTCACTCTCTGTGAGAACACACTCACCTCTCTCTCTCTGTGAGAACACACTCACCTCTCTCTCTCTGTGAGAACACACTCAGCTCTCTCTGTGAGAACACACTCACCTCTCTCTCTGTGAGAACACACTCACCTCTCTCTGTGTGAGAACACGCTCACCCCACTCTCTCTGTGTGAGAACACACTCACCTCTCCCTCTGTGAGAACACACTTACCTCTCTCACTCCCTGTGAGAACACATTTACCTCTCTCTCTCTCTCACTCTGTGAGAACACACTTATCCCTCTCTATCTCTGTCTTTCTCTCTCTGTGAGAACACACTTACCCCACTCTCTCACTCTCTGTGACAACACACTAACCTCTCTCTCTCACTCTCTGTGACAACACACTCACCTCTCTCACTCTCTGTGAGAACACACTCACCTCTCTCTCTCTGTGAGAACACACTCACCTCTCTCTCTCTGTGAGAACACACTCAGCTCTCTCTGTGAGAACACACTCACCTCTCTCTCTGTGAGAACACACTCACCTCTCTCTGTGTGAGAACACGCTCACCCCACTCTCTGTGTGAGAACACACTCACCTCTCCCTCTGTGAGAACACACTTACCTCTCTCACTCCCTGTGAGAACACATTTACCTCTCTCTCTCTCTCACTCTGTGAGAACACACTTATCCCTCTCTATCTCTGTCTTTCTCTCTCTGTGAGAACACACTTACCCCACTCTCTCTCTCTCTGTGAGAACACACTAAACTCACTCTTTCTCTGTGAGAACACACTCACCTCTCTCTCTCTGTGAGATTACATTTACCTCACTCTCTCTCTGTGAGAACACACTTACCTCACCCTCTCACTCTGTAAGAACACACCTCTCGCTCTGTGTGTGAGAACACTCACCTCTCTCTCCCTCTGTGAGAACACTCATCTCTCTCACTCTGTGTGAGAACACACTCACCTCTCACTCTGTGAGAACACACTCACCTCTCTCTCTGTGAGAAAACTCTTACCTCTCTCACTCTCTGTGAGAACACACATACCTCTCTCACTCTGTGAGAACACACTTACCTCTCTCTGTGAGAACACACTCCCCTCTCTCTCTGTGAGAACACACTTACCCCACTCTCTCTCTGTGAGAACACACTTACCTCTCTCTCTGTGACAACATTCTCACCTCTCTCTCTCAATGTGAACACACTCACCTCTCTCTCTCTCTGTGAGAACACACTCACCTCTCTCTACCTCTATGGGAACACACTCACCTCTCTCTGTGAGTACACACTCACCTCTCTCTCTCTGTGAGAACACACTCACCTCTCTCTCTCTGTGAGAACACACTCACCTCTCTCTCTCTCTGTGACAAGACATTCACTTCTCTCTCTCACTCTCTCTCTGTGACAACACACTAACCTCTCTCTCTCACTCTCTGTGACAACACACTCACCTCTCTCACTCTCTGTGAGAACACACTCACCTCTCTCTCTCTGTGAGAACACACTCACCTCTCTCTCTCTGTGAGAACACACTCAGCTCTCTCTGTGAGAACACACTCACCTCTCTCTCTGTGAGAACACACTCACCTCTCTCTGTGTGAGAACACGCTCACCCCCACTCTCTGTGTGAGAACACACTCACCTCTCCCTCTGTGAGAACACACTTACCTCTCTCACTCCCTGTGAGAACACATTTACCTCTCTCTCTCTCTCACTCTGTGAGAACACACTTATCCCTCTCTATCTCTGTCTTTCTCTCTCTGTGAGAACACACTTACCCCACTCTCTCTCTCTCTGTGAGAACACACTTAACTCACTCTTTCTCTGTGAGAACACACTCACCTCTCTCTCTCTGTGAGAACACACTCACCTCTCGCTCTCTCTCTGTCAGAACATTCTCACCTCTCTCTCTCTCTGTGAGAACACACTGACCTCTGTCTCTCTATCTCTATGAGAACACAGTCACCTCTCTCTCTCTCTGTGAGAACACACTCACCTCTCTCTCTCTGTGAGAACACACTCACCTCTCTCTCTGTGAGAACTCACTCACCGCTCTCACTGTGAGAACACACTCACCTCTCTCTGTGTGAGAACACACTCACCTCTCTCTCTCACTCTCTATGACAACACTCTCTCTCTCTGTCAGAACATTCTCACCTCTCTCTCTCTCTCTCTCTCTCTGTGAGAACACACTGACCTCTGTCTCTCTATCTCTATGAGAACACACTCACCTCTCTCTCTCTCTGTGAGAACACACTCACCTCTCTCTCTCTGTGAGAACACACTCACCTCTCTCTCTCGCACTGTGAGAACACATTCACCTCTCTCTCACTCTGTGAGAACACACTCACCTCTCTCTCTCTCTGTGAGAACACACTTACCTCTCTCTCTGTGAGAACACACTCACCTCTCTCTCTGTGAGAACACACTCAACTCTCTCTCTCTGTGTGAGAACACTCCCCTCTCTCTCCCTCTGTGAGAACACTCACCTCTCTAACTCTGTGTGAGAACACACTCACCTCTCTCTCTCTGTGTGAGATAACACTCACTTCTCTCTCTCTGTGAGAACACACTCACCTCTCCCTCTGTGAGAACACACTTACCTCTCTCACTCTCTGTGAGAACACATTTACCTCTCTCTCTCACTCTGTGAGAACACACTTATCCCTCTCTATCTCTGTCTTTCTCTCTCTGTGAGAACACACTTACCCCACTCTCTCTCTCTCTGTGAGAACACACTTACCTCACTCTTTCTCTGTGAGAACACACTCACCTCTCTCTCTCTGTGAGAACACACTTACCTCTCTCACTCTCTCTCTCTGCGAGAACACTCTTTCCTCTCTCTCTGTGTGAACACACTCACCTCTCTCTCTGTGAGAACTCACTTAGCTCTCTTTATCTGTGAGAACACTCTCACCTCTCTCTCTCGCTCTGTGAGAACACTCTTACCTCTCTCTCTCTGTGAGAACACACTCACCGTTCTCACTGTGAGAACACACTCACCCCACTCTCTGTGTGAGAACACACTCACCTCTCTCTCTGTGAGAACACACTCACCTCTCTCTTTCTCTCTGTGAGAACACACTCACCTCTCTCTCTCTGTGAGAACACACTCACCTCTCTCTCTCTCTCTCTCTGTGAGAACACACTTACCTCTCTCTCTCTCTGTGACAACACACCTACCTCTCTCTGTGAGAACACACTTAGCGTTCTCACTGTGAGAACACACTTACCGCTCTCACTGTGAGGACACACTTACCTCACTCTCTCTCTCAGTGAGAAGACACTTACCTCACCCTCTCACTCTGTTAGAACACACTTACGTCTCTCTCTCTGTGTGAGAACACTTACCTCTCTCTCTGTGAGAGAACACTCACCTCTCTCTGTGTGAGAACACACTCACATCTCTCTCTGTGTGAGAATACAATCACCTCTCTCTCTGTGTGAGAACACACTCACCTCTCTCTCTCTGTGTGAACACACACCGCTCGCTCTCTCTCTGTGAGAACACACTCACCTCTCCCTCTCTAGTTAGAACACACTTACCTCTCCCTCTCTCTCTGTGTGAGAACACACTTACCCCTCCCTCTCTCTCTCTCTGTGAGAACACATTTACCTCACTCTCTCTCTCAGCGAGAACACACTTACCTCACCCTCTCACTCTGTAAGAACACTTACCTCTCGCTCTGTGTGTGAACACTCACCTCTCTCTCCCTCTGTGAGAACACTCATCTCTCTCACTCTGTGTGAGAACACACTCACCTCTCTCTCTGTGAGAACACTCTTACCTGTCTCACTCTCTGTGAGAACACACTTTTCGCTCTCTCTCGCACTCTGTGAGAACACACTTATCGCTCTCTATCTCTGTCTTTCTCTCTCTGTGAGAACACACTCACCTCTCTTTCTCACTGTGAGAACACACTCACCTCTCTCTCACTCTGTGAGAACACACTTACCTCTCTCTCTCTCTGTGAGAACACACTTACCTCTCTCTCTCTCTCTGTGAGAACACACTTACCGTTCTCACTGTGAGAACACACTTACCGCTCTCACTGTGAGGACACACTTACCTCACTCTCTCTCTCAGTGAGAAGACACTTAGCTCACCCTCTCACTCTGTTAGAACACACTTCCCTCTCTCTCTCTGTGTGTGAGAACACTCACCTCTCTCTGTGTGAGAACACTCACATCTCTCTCTGTGTGAGAACACAATCACCTCTCTCTCTGTGTGTGAGAACACATACACCTCTCTCTCTCTCTGTGTGAGAACGCACTCAACTCTCTCTGTGAGAACACACACCGCTCTCTCGCTCTGTGAAAACACACTTACCGCTCTCTCTCTCTGTGAGAACACACTTACCTCTCTCTCTCTGTGTCAGTGAGAGCACACTTACCTCTCCCTCTCTCTCTGTGTGAGAACACACTTACCCCTCCCTCTCTCTCTAACTCTGTGAGCAGACACTTACCTCTCTATCTCTCTGTGAGAACACATTTACCTCACTCTCTCTCTCTGTGAGAACACACTCACCTCTCTCTCTGTGAGAACACACTCACGTCTCTCTCTCTCTCTGTGAGAACACACTCACCTCTCTCTCTCTCTGTGAGAACACACTCACCTCTCTGTGAGAACACACTCACCTCTTTCTCTCTCAGTGAGAACACACCTCTCTCTCTGTCTGTCTGTGAGAACACACTCAACTCTCCATCTCTATCTCTATGAGAACACACTCACCTCTCTCTCTCTCTGGGAACACACTCACGTCTCTCTCTCTGTGAGAACACACTCACCTCTGTCTCGCTGTGAGAACACACTCACCTCTCTCTTTGAGAACACACTCACCTCTCTCTCTCTGTGTCAGTGAGAACACACTTACCTCTCCCACTCTCTCTCTGTGAGAACACACTTACCCCTCCCTCTCTCTCTCTCTGTGAGAAGACACTTACCTCTCTCTCTGTGAGGACACATTTACCTCACTCTCTCTCTGTGAGAACACACTTACCTCACCCTCTCACTCTGTAAGAACACACCTCTCGCTCTGTGTGTGAGAACACTCACCTCTCTCTCCCTCTGTGTGAGAACACACTCACCTCTCACTCTGTGAGAACACACTCACCTCTCTCTCTGTGAGAAAACTCTTACCTCTCTCACTCTCTGTGAGAACACACATACCTCTCTCACTCTGTGAGAACACACTTACCTCTCTCTGTGAGAACACACTCACCTCTCTCTCTGTGAGAACACACTTACCCCACTCTCTCTCTGTGAGAACACACTTACCTCTCTCTCTGTGACAACATTCTCACCTCTCTCTCTCAATGTGAACACACTCACCTCTCTCTCTCTCTGTGAGAACACACTCACCTCTCTCTACCTCTATGGGAACACACTCACCTCTCTCTGTGAGTACACACTCACCTCTCTCTCTCTGTGAGAACACACTCACCTCTCTCTCTCTGTGAGAACACACTCACCTCTCTCTCTCTCTGTGACAAGACATTCACTTCTCTCTCTCACTCTCTGTGACAACACACTAACCTCTCTCTCTCACTCTCTGTGACAACACACTCACCTCTCTCACTCTCTGTGAGAACACACTCACCTCTCTCTCTCTGTGAGAACACACTCACCTCTCTCTCTCTGTGAGAACACACTCAGCTCTCTCTGTGAGAACACACTCACCTCTCTCTCTGTGAGAACACACTCACCTCTCTCTGTGTGAGAACACGCTCACCCCACTCTCTGTGTGAGAACACACTCACCTCTCCCTCTGTGAGAACACACTTACCTCTCTCACTCCCTGTGAGAACACATTTACCTCTCTCTCTCTCTCACTCTGTGAGAACACACTTATCCCTCTCTATCTCTGTCTTTCTCTCTCTGTGAGAACACACTTACCCCACTCTCTCTCTCTCTGTGAGAACACACTTAACTCACTCTTTCTCTGTGAGAACACACTCACCTCTCTCTCTCTGTGAGAACACATTTACCTCACTCTCTCTCTGTGAGAACACACTTACCTCACCCTCTCACTCTGTAAGAACACACCTCTCGCTCTGTGTGTGAGAACACTCACCTCTCTCTCCCTCTGTGAGAACACTCATCTCTCTCACTCTGTGTGAGAACACACCTACCTCTCTCTGTGAGAACACACTTACCGTTCTCACTGTGAGAACACACTTACGGCTCTCACTGTGAGGACACACTTACCTCACTCTCTCTCTCAGTGAGAAGACACTTACCTCACCTCTCTCTCTCACTCTCTATGACAACACTCTCTCTCTCTGTCAGAACATTCTCACCTCTCTCTCTCTCTCTCTCTCTGTGAGAACACACTGACCTCTGTCTCTCTATCTCTATGAGAACACACTCACCTCTCTCTCTCTCTGTGAGAACACACTCACCTCTCTCTCTCTGTGAGAACACACTCACCTCTCTCTCTCGCACTGTGAGAACACATTCACCTCTCTCTCACTCTGTGAGAACACACTCACCTCTCTCTCTCTCTGTGAGAACACACTTACCTCTCTCTCTGTGAGAACACACTCACCTCTCTCTCTGTGAGAACACACTCTTCTCTCTCTCTCTGTGTGAGAACACTCCCCTCTCTCTCCCTCTGTGAGAACACTCACCTCTCTCACTCTGTGTGAGAACACACTCACCTCTCTCTCTCTGTGTGAGATAACACTCACTTCTCTCTCTCTGTGAGAACACACTCACCTCTCCCTCTGTGAGAACACACTTACCTCTCTCACTCTCTGTGAGAACACATTTACCTCTCTCTCTCTCACTCTGTGAGAGCACACTTATCCCTCTCTATCCCTGTCTTTCTCTCTCTGTGAGAACACACTTACCCCACTCTCTCTCTCTCTGTGAGAACACACTTACCTCACTCTTTCTCTGTGAGAACACACTCACCTCTCTCTCTCTGTGAGAACACACTTACCTCTCTCACTCTCTCTCTGTGCGAACACTCTTTCCTCTGTCTCTCTGTGTGAACACACTCACCTCTGTCTCTCTGTGAGAACACACTCACCTCTCTCTCTCACTCTCCATGACAACACACTCACCTCTCTCTCTCTCTGTCAGAACATTCTCACCTCTCTCTCTCTCTCTCTCTGTGAGAACACACTGACCTCTGTCTCTCTATCTCTATGAGAACACACTCACCTCTCTCTCTCTGTGAGAACACACTCACCTCTCTCTCTCTGTGAGAACTCACTCACCGCTCTCACTGTGAGAACACACTCACCTCTCTCTCTGTGTGAGAACACACTCACCTCTCTCTCTCGCACTGTGAGAACACATTCACCTCTCTCTCACTCTGTGAGAACACACTCACCTCTCTCTCTCTCTCTGTGAGAACACACTTACCTCTCTCTCTCTCTCTCTGTGAGAACACTCTTTCCTCTCTCTCTCTGTGTGAACACACTCACCTCTCTCTCTCTGTGAGAACTCACTTAGCTCTCTTTGTCTGTGAGAACACACTCACATCTCTCTCTCTGTGAGAACACACTCACCTCTCTCTCTCTGTGAGAACACACTCACCTCTCTCTCTCTGTGAGAACACACTCACCCCTCTCCCTCTCTGTGAGAACACACTCACCTCTCTCTCTCTGTGAGAACACACTCACCTCTCTCCCTCTGAGAGAACACACTCACCTCTCTCTCTCTGTGAGAACACACTCACCTCTCTCTCTCACTCTCTATGACAACACACTCACCTCTCTCTCTCTGTCAGAACATTCTCACCTCTCTCTCTCTCTCTCTGTGAGAACACGCTGACCTCTGTCTCTCTATCTCTATATGAACACACTCACCTCTCTCTCTCTGTGAGAACACACTCACCTCTCTCTCTGTGACAACATTCTCACCTCTCTCTCTCTCAATGAGAACACATTCACCTCTCTCTCTCTGTGAGAACACACTTACCGTTCTCACTGTGAGAACACACTTACCGCTCTCACTGTGAGGACACACTTACCTCACTCTCTCTCAGTGAGAAGACACTTACCTCACACTCTCACTCTGTTAGAACACACTTACCTCTCGCTCTGAGTGTGAGAACACTCACCTCTCTCTCCCTCTGTGAGAACATTCATCTCTCTCACTCTGTGTGAGAACACACTCAGCTCTCTCTCTGTGAGAAAACTCTTACCTCTCTCACTCTCTGTGAGAACACACTTACCGCTCTCTCTCTCTCTCACTCTGTGAGAACACACTTATCCCTCTCTATCTCTGTCTTTCTCTCTCTGTGAGAACACACTTACCCCACTCTATCTCTGTGAGAACACACTTAACTCTCTCTCTCTCTCTGTGAGAACACACTCACCTCTCTCTCTCTGTGAGAACACACTCACCCCTCTCCCTCTCTGTGAGAACACACTCACCTCTCTCTCTCTGTGAGAACACACTCACCTCTCTCCCTCTGTGAGAACACACTCACCTCTCTCTCTCTGTGAGAACACACTCACCTCTCTCTCTCACTCTCTATGACAACACACTCACCTCTCTCTCTCTGTCAGAACATTCTCACCTCTCTCTCTCTCTCTGTGAGAACACGCTGACCTCTGTCTCTCTATCTCTATATGAACACACTCACCTCTCTCTCTCTGTGAGAACACACTCACCTCTCTCTCTGTGACAACATTCTCACCTCTCTCTCTCTCAATGAGAACACATTCACCTCTCTCTCTCTGTGAGAACACACTTACAATTCTCACTGTGAGAACACACTTACCGCTCTCACTGTGAGGATACACTTACCTCACTCTCTCTCAGTGAGAAGACACTTACCTCACACTCTCACTCTGTTAGAACACACTTACCTCTCGCTCTGAGTGTGAGAACACTCACCTCTCTCTCCCTCTGTGAGAACATTCATCTCTCTCACTCTGTGTGAGAACACACTCAGCTCTCTCTCTGTGAGAAAACTCTTACCTCTCTCACTCTCTGTGAGAACACACTTACCGCTCTCTCTCTCTCTCACTCTGTGAGAACACACTTATCCCTCTCTATCTCTGTCTTTCTCTCTCTGTGAGAACACACTTACCCCACTCTATCTCTGTGAGAACACACTTAACTCTCTCTCTCTCTCTGTGAGAACACACTTACCTCTCTCTCTCTCTGTGAGAACACACTCACCTCTCTCTCTGTGAGAACACACTCACCTCTCTCTCTGTGACAACATTCTCACCTCTCTCTCTCTCAATGAGAACACAGTCACCTCTCTCTCTCTGTGAGAACACACTCACCTCTCTCTCTCTGTGAGAACACACACACCTCTTTCTCTGTGAGAACACACTTACCGCTCTCACTCTCTGTGAGAACACACTTACCTCTCTCTCTTTCTCTCTCTCTGTGAGAACACACTTACCTCTCTCTCTCTCTGTGAGAACACTCTTTCCTCTCTCTCTGTGTGTGAACACACTCACCTCTCTCTCTGTGAGAACTCACTTAGCTCTCTTTATCTGTGAGAACACACTCACCTCTCTCTCTGTGAGAGCACACACACCTCTCTCTCTCTCTGTGAGAACACACTCACCTCTCTCTCTCTCACTCTGTGAGAACACACTTATCCTTTTCTATTTCTGTCTTTCTCTCTCTGTAAGAACACACTTACCCCACTCTCTCTCTGAGAGAACTCACCTTCCTATGTCTATCTGTTAGAACACCCTTAACTCTCTCTCTCTCTGTGAGAACACACTCACCTCTTTCTCTCTGTGAGAACACACTCACTTCTCTCTCTGTGAGAACATTCTCACCTCTCTCTCTTTATGAGAACACAGTCACCTCTCTCTCACTTTGAGAACACACTCACCTCTCTCTATCTCTATGAGAACACACTCACCTCTCTCTCTCTGTGAGAACACACTCACCTCCCTCTCTCTGTGAGAACACACTCACCTCTCTCTCTCTCTGTGAGAACACACGTACCTCTTTCTCCCTCTGTGAGAGCACACTTCCCTCTCTCACTCTCTGTGAGAACACACTTACCGCTCACTCTCTCTCTCTCTCTCTGTGAGAGCACACTTTCGTCTCTCTCTGTTTGAACACACTCACCTCTCTCTCTGTGAGAACTCACTTAGCTCTCTTTATCTGTGAGAACACACTTCACCCTCTCTCACTCTGTGAGAACACATTCACCTCTCTCTCTCTCTGTGTGAGAACGCACTCAACTCTCTCTGTGAGAACACACACACCGCTCTCTCTCTCTGTGAAAACACACTTACCGCTCTCTCTCTCTGTGAGAACACACTTACCTCTCTCTCTCTGTGTCAGTGAGAGCACACTTACCTCTCCCTCTCTCTCTGTGTGAGAACACACTTACCCCTCCCTCTCTCTCTCACTCTGTGAGCAGACACTTACCTCTCTATCTCTCTGTGAGAACACATTTACCTCACTCTCTCTCTCTGTGAGAACACACTCACCTCTCTCTCTCTGTGAGAACACACTCACGTCTCTCTCTCTCTCTGTGAGAACACACTCACCTCTCTCTCTCTCTCTGTGAGAACACACACACCTCTCTGTGAGAACACACTCACCTCTTTCTCTCTCAGTGAGAACACACCTCTCTCTCTGTCTGTCTGTGAGAACACACTCAACTCTCCATCTCTATCTCTATGAGAACACACTCACCTCTCTCTCTCTCTGGGAACACACTCACGTCTCTCTCTCTGTGAGAACACACTCACCTCTGTCTCCCTGTGAGAACACACTCACCTCTCTCTTTGAGAACACACTCACCTCTCTCTCTCTGTGTCAGTGAGAACACACTTACCTCTCCCTCTCTCTCTCTGTGAGAACACACTTACCCCCTCCCTCTCTCTCTCTCTCTGTGAGAAGACACTTACCTCTCTCTCTGTGAGAACACATTTACCTCACTCTCTCTCTGTGAGAACACACTTACCTCACCCTCTCACTCTGTAAGAACACACCTCTCGCTCTGTGTGTGAGAACACTCACCTCTCTCTCCCTCTGTGAGAACACTCATCTCCCTCACTCTGTGTGAGAACACACTCACCTCTCACTCTGTGAGAACACACTCACCTCTCTCTCTGTGAGAAAACTCTTACCTCTCTCACTCTCTGTGAGAACACACATACCTCTCTCACTCTGTGAGAACACACTTACCTCTCTCTGTGAGAACACACTCACCTCTCTCTCTGTGAGAACACACTTACCCCACTCTCTCTCTGTGAGAACACACTTACCTCTCTCTCTGTGACAACATTCTCACCTCTCTCTCTCAATGTGAACACACTCACCTCTCTCTCTCTCTGTGAGAACACACTCACCTCTCTCTACCTCTATGGGAACACACTCACCTCTCTCTGTGAGTACACACTCACCTCTCTCTCTCTGTGAGAACACACTCACCTCTCTCTCTCTCTGTGACAAGACATTCACTTCTCTCTCTCACTCTCTGTGACAACACACTAACCTCTCTCTCTCACTCTCTGTGACACACACTCACCTCTCTCACTCTCTGTGAGAACACACTCACCTCTCTCTCTCTGTGAGAACACACTCACCTCTCTCTCTCTGTGAGAACACACTCAGCTCT
>NW_026868521.1:0-39505 GCF_020745735.1 Hemiscyllium ocellatum | reverse complement strand
TGAGGTCATCCATTTTGGTCGGACTAACAGCAAACTGGATGATGAAATGGTGAAAAACATGCAGCAGGCTGCTGTGGACAGAGGGAGCTGGGTGTCCTTGTGCATGAATCACAGGAAGTTGTTGGGCAGGTACAGCAGGTAATTAAGGCAGAGAAGGAAAATTGTCCTTCATTGCTAGAGGATGGTTATGCTGCAGCTGTACAGGGGGCTGGGGATGCCACACCCTGGAGTACTGTGTACAGGTTTCGTCCCCTACTTCAGGAAGGATGTAATGGCGCTGGAGGGGGGTGCAGAGCAGGGTCACTAGTTTGAGTCTGGAGTTGAAAGGGTTGCCTTCTGAGCAGAGATTGACAAAACTGGCATGATCCTCATTGGAATTTAGAATAATGGGAGATTGTATAGGAAAAAATATAAAATTATGAAAGGAGTAGATAAGATAGAAGCAGGGAGGTCATTTCCACTGTGGACTGGACAAACTATGGTGCATAGCGACAAAATAAGGGGGTATCAGATTTAGGACTGAGTTCAGGAGAAACTTCTTCAGCTAAAGGGTTGTGAATCTGTGGAATTCCCAGCTGATTGAAACAGTTGAGACTTTCATCTTGAATGTCTTTAGGTCAAAATGTAGATTTACGACAGGAAAGGAATTAAAGGTTATGGGAGAGAGCAGTAAAGTGGAGCTGAGATCAGCCCTGATCTTATTGAATGGCAGAGCAGGCTGGAGGGGCCAGATGGCCTCCTCCTGCTCCTATTCCTTATGTTACGTTCCCACTTTTCAGCCGTCCCTTTACCTGGGAATAGCAAAGAAGTATTGAAAGATTTTATCTTGTTCAATCACAATGCACCTTTATCCAATTTAGAACAGCAACTTTTAGATCTGTCTATTCTTTTTTGGAACTATTTTAAAACTATTATAATTATCAGAGAATCCAGACAGTGGGGAAGCAGGTCATTCAGCCCATCACATCCGCACTGACCCTCAGAGACTCCCACCCTAACCATGTAATGCTGCCTTTCCCATGATAATCCACCCAACCTGCACATCCCTGAACACTGTGGGTAATTCAGCCTTGATAATCCACCTAACCTGCACATCCCTGAACACTGTGGGTAATTCAGCCTGGATAATCCACCCAACCTGCACATCCCTGAACACTGTGGGGTAATTCAGCCTGGATAATCCACCTAACCTGCACATCTTTACATAGTGGGAGGAAACCAGAGCAATCAGATGAAACACACGCAGATATTAACAATAAGGTGATCAATCCTTTCTTATTTCCCAGTTCCGTCCAAATAATTTCACTGAACTTACTCCCATGAATATCGTCCCCAAGCACAACTCTAATGCTATCCCTAACCAAAAAACACCACTCGTCCTCCTCTCTTGTCCCCCTTTCTATCCTTCCTATAGCATCTATACCCTGGAACATACAGCTGCCAGTCACATCCATCCCTGAGTCATATTTCTATAATACCGATGATATCCCAGTCCCATGTTCAAACCATAACCTGAGCTCATCTGCCTTCCCTGTCAGGCCTCTTGCATTGAAGTAAATGCAGTGTAACTGCTCGGTTCTACCGCGTTCTGCCTTGACTGTTTGATTTCTGAACTGTACCAGCCTCAGACTTACCTCCTTTCTCACTATCTCATTAGGTTTACCCCCACTCCCTCACTGGTTTAATGCCTCCCGAGTAGTACTAGCAAATCTCCCTGCCTGGATATTAGTCACCTTCCAATTCAGGGACAATCCATCCTTCTTATTCAAGTCACTTCTACTCCAGAGGAGAATTCAATGACCAAAAGATGTGAATCCTTCTGCCCTACACCAGATCTTTAGCCAATCATTCATCTCCTCCATCCTGCTATTCCTACTCTCACTAGCATGTAGCATTGGGAGTAATTCAGATATTACGACCGAGTATCTACTTTTTTATATTCCAGGCTAATTTGCTATATTCTCTCATCAGGACCTATCTTTTCTCTTCCTGTGTCATTGGTACCAATGTCCAATGACCTCCCACTGGTTATTCTACCCTTTAAAGAATATTCTGCCACCAATCTTTTCTGAACCTTTCAAGTTCCACAACATCCTGCTGATAGGTGGAGAACAGAATTGCACTCAATATTGTAAGAGTGGCCAAACCAATGTCCTGTACAGCCACAACATGACTGCCCAACTCCTGTACTCACTGCTCTGACCAATAATGTAAATCATACCAATCACCTTCACTATCCTATCCACCTGCGACTCTACTTTCAAGGAATTATGAACCTGCACTGTAAGGAAACTTTGCTCAGTAACACTCCCTCGGACCTGACCATTAAGTCTATCAGTCCTGCTAGGCTTTGCTTTTCCAAAAAGCAGCACCTCACATTTATCTAAATTAAACTCCATCTGCCACTCCTCAGCCCATTTCCCCATCTGATCAAGATCCCATTGAAACCTGAGTTACCCTTCTTCACTGCCCACTACACCTCCAATTTTGGTGTCACCTGGAAACTTACTAACAATCCCTCCTATGTTCACATCCAAATCATTTATGTAAATGATGAGAAGTAGTGGACCCAGCACCGACCCTTGTGGCACTCCAGTGGTCACAGTCCTCCAGTCCGAAAAACAACCTTCTACCACCACCCTCTGTCTTCTACCTTTGAGGCAGTTCTATATTCCAAATGGCTAGTTCTCCTGGTATGGTGAGATCTCATCTTGCTAACTAGTCTTCCATGGCGAACCTTGTCGAACGCCTTACTGAAGTCCATATAGATCCCATCTACCGCTCTGCCCTCAAAAATCCACTTTCTTACTTCTTCATAAAACAGCTCAGTCAAGTAAGTGACATGATTTCCCGCACACAAAGCCATGCTGACTATCCCTAATCAGTCCTTGCTTTTCCAAATACATGCAAATCCAGTCCCTCAGGGTTCCCTCCAACAACTTGTCTGGCACCAACATCAGGCTCACAGGTCTGTAGTTCCCGGGCTTGTCCAAACCGCCTTCATTAAACAGTATCATCATATTAACCAACCCCCAGTCTTCTGGCACCTCAGCTGTGACTATCGCTGATACAAAAATCTCAGCAAGGCGCCCAGCAATCACTTCCCTAGCTTCCTACAGAATTTTAGGACACACCTGATGAAATCCTGGGCATTTATCCACCTTTCTGCGTTCCAAGACATCCAGTACCACCTTCGCTGTAATATGGACATTTTTCAAGGTGTCACCATCGATTTCCAACATTCTATATCTTCCATATCCTTCTCCACAGTAAATGCTGATGCAAAATACTTGTTTAGTATCCCCTCCCCACCCCATCGCCTGCAGATCCACACACAGGCTGCCTTGCTGATCCTTGAGGAGCCCTATTCTGTCTCTAGTAACCCATTTGCTCTTAATGTATTTATAAAAACCCTTTGGATTGTCCTTACCCTATTCGCCAAAACTGTGTCCTGTCCCCTTTTTGCCTTACTGATTTTCCTCTTAAGTATACTTCTATTGCCTTTATACTAGAAGGATGTTCTGGATTGGAATAAATGCCAAATATTTCATCTTGATAAAAGGGCAGGACTTACACTGATCGGGCCTTGCATAGTGATATAGAACAAAGAGACCTCGGGGTTCAGATCTTTGCAGTTTATGTCACATGTAGACAGGGTTGTTCAGAAGATGTATAGCACACTTGCCTTCATTGCTCACACCTTTGAGTATAGGAGTTGGGACATTACATTGAGGTTGTACAGGATGTTGGTGAGGCCTCTTCTGGAATACTGTGCTCAGTTCAGGTTGTGCTGTTATAGGACAGATGTTATTAAGTCGGAGCGGGTTCAGAAGAGATTTACCAGGATGTTGATGGGAATGGATGCTTTCGGTTATAAGGAGAGGCTAGGTAGGCTGGGACCTCTTTCACTGGGGTGTAGGAGGCTGAGGGGTGACCTTATTGGAGGTTTATAAAATCCTGAAGAGTATAGGTAATGTGAACAGCAGGTGCCCTTTCCAGGAGGGGGCGCGATTCAAGAGTGGGTGAGAAAAGGAAGACCCTAAAAAGACGTTCCGAATTTTACTTTGTTTTTGTACAGAGAGTGATTCACATGTGGAATAAACTAGCAGAGGACGTGGTAGCTGTGAATACAATTACAATTTAAGGGTGGCACAGTGGCTCAATGGTTAGCACTGCTGCCAGGGACACAGGTTCAATTCCTGCATTGGGTGGCTGTCCATGCGGAGTTTGGATATGCTTCCCCGTGTCAGCGTGAGTTCCTCCAGGTGTTCCCATTTCTTCCCACAAGCCACAGATGTACAGGGTAGGTGAACTGGCAGTCCTCAATTGCCCATAGTGTTCAGGGATGATTGGGTTTAGTGAATTAGTAAGGGGTAAATGTAGAGTAAAACGGTAGGGGAATGGGATTCTAAGAGGAAAAAGCATTTGGACCTGTATATCGATAGGGAATGCTTGGATGGATTTGGACTAAGTGGAGGTAGATGCGATTAGTTCAGTTCGCATTTATGGTTGACACGGACTGGTTGGAACACAGGGTGTGTGTTAGTGCTGTATAACGTTCTGACTCTATCGCTCGTTATCTCTGTAAATTCCTCTATGCTCGGAACTCTCCGTCAATGCCACCTCATCCAGTCTTACAACTCTTCCTTATCTCGATAATTCCTCTCCAGCCTCAAAACCCAAAAACGTCTATCAGAAATATCTCTATCTCTGTAACATCCTCAATCCTCAGAATCCTCTCCAACTTTCATCTCCTCCAGCTTCATTACTCTCCCTATCTCTAATCCCCTCCAGTCTCTCAAAGCTCTGCTATATGTGCCTTTTTTATTTCCAGCCTTCAGGATTCCCAATGTTTATTTCTCACTTGATGACGGCCCTTTCCGATTCTGTGCTGAGCTTCTGAATTCTTCCTTAAACCCCTCAATCTCCTTTTCCTCCCAAAACATCGGCCAATCATCTGTCATCTACTCTAGTATCACCCTTTCTGACCTGAAGTCCAATGGAGCTTGTCATATTCCTATAATAAACATCTTAGCGGTCTACAGAACAGAAAAAGGCTCTGGTAGTACATCGGGTCTGTGACAAAGAAAACTACCACCTAACTGTCCTCATCTATTTTCCAATAATTGTGGAAAAGTCTCATCTATCATGGCATTGCAAGTGCACACTAAATACATCTCAAATGCTACCGGGATTTCTGTGTCTCCCACCCTTACAGACAGTGAGGTTCAATGCAACTGTTGCTCGATGATGACATCACCCACAGGAACACAGAGCAGCTGGGTCTGTGCAAACCAGAGATCACCCACACATTGGGAAGGATGGCAGGGTCCCTGAGAGGGGGCACAGGAGATTTACCAGGATGGTACAAGGAATGGGGGATTTTAGTTGCAGAGACATGGGTGTTGTTAATACATATCAAGAATATCCATCTACAATAGATGGACTCTTGTTCTCAACCTCTCCCCTTGCCTGGGCTGTGGTAACCTTCAGGTTAAACCCACCACCAGACATTTCTCCCTAATGAGAGAGCAGCCCTATGGTCTGGTCAGACAATGCTGACTCCCTTTTACACAGTGATGCCACTGTACCCTGGGGATGGGGAGAAGGAACGCTGAAGGTGGTGGATGGGACACCACTCAGGCACAGTGCTTTGTCCTGGAGGATGTTCACTTTAATATTGTTGGTGTCTGCACTGATGCAGGCAAGTGGAGAATGTTCCAACACAATCCTGATGTGTGCCTTATAGGGAGCAAACAGACATTGGGGAATCAGGGGTTTGGGGAAACAGGTTGTTCTCCTTGTAGCAGAGGAAATTGCGGGTGCCCTGTGACAGAGGGGTTTACAGATTTAGAATAATCCACCTTACACTCATGAGTTCATCAGAAAAGGATTACAGGACACATATTGAAGACTTGGGGGAGATCTACTGAGAGTGTGGGGTGATTCAAAAGAGGACATTTATGCAGCAAATGGGAATGAGCTGGAATACAATACTCACACACAATGTGAATATCCAGCTCCTGATGAATTGAGTAATTTTGTCACAGTTTGGCGTTACAATTACTGAGATTACCATCTGAATGTCCACCTGTAAAACACGTTTATAAAACTGTCACTGTCAGTTCATTTAAGAAACTCTCACCACCCCCTCCTCCTGGCCCAGGATGACTGGACACATTACCCCTTGTGGGGGTCAGCAGTTAGTTCAGGGGGAAATCTGTATGGGTTTCTGTGAGTTTCCACACTGGGTCTTCATGTGACTGAACAGGGCAGATCTTTGACACATGGGACACAATGTTTCAAGAGTCAGTGCGATGTGGAGAGCAGGATGTGTGCTTCCTTTTCTTTCCTTCCGTGCTACCGCTGTGCCTCATCAATTAGACAGGGGGGGTGAAAGGCTCATGCAGCTCGATGGGCAAGTTGTCTCCATTCTGACCCATGAGCAGCAAGCTCCTCCCAGTCATTCCAAAGAGTCTCTCTGAAAAGGTAACAAGTGCTTCCCACTGCCCAGTGCTTCCAGGAAATGTTTAGAAGAATGAGCGGGGAAATCTCTGAGAAAAGGCAGAACGGTAAAGTTCCAAAAGGATTATAAACAGTTTACAGAGAGGGATTCATTGGAGAAGTGGGCAACAAGTTAGCAAATGGAGCATAATTTGGGAAATTGTGAAGTTGCTCATTTTGGAGGAGATAATAAAAGAACAGAGTGCTATGAAATGGTGGAAACTGTCGAAAGCTGCACCACAAAGGGACCAGGGGTAATTGCGTAGGAAACACAGTTATAACAGGGAATCAGGATGGGGAATGGAACGTTGTTTCTTATTACAAGGAGTTTTCAGTGTAAGTGTTTGGAGTATATACCTGAGAGTAACTTTACAAAGTGCGAGTGAGACCACATCTGGAGTAATGACAGAAGTTTTGGTCCCTTTATTTAAGGGAATACATAATTTCATCCGAGGCATTTCAGAAAAGATTAACTGGGATGATCCCTGGCTTGTAGGGATTATCTTTTAAGAAAAGGCTGAAAATGTTGGGACTCTACTCACTGGATTTGGGAAGAATGAGAGGTGATCTCATTGTAACATGCAGGATTCTTAAGGAGTTTGACAGGGTAAATACTGAGAGGATGTTTCCCATCATGAGGGATCTGGAATCAGATACTCGGATAGTCACGGAATCAAGGGTTCTGTTTTAGATTCGTCAAGTTTAAGGCAACATCAACACGGGTCAGGGGTTTCAGTAGCAATGGAGCTGGGGTGAAGGGGGGGGGGGAAGCAACGTTTTAGAGATTGGAATTCCTGGTGTTTGTGATTGTGTAGATACCTGATCAGAAGGTCACCTTGGGGTTACAGATATGAGAGCAATATTGTGAAGAGTGTAGTTCTGCCTCAGACAGTTCCCAGGGAGAGGGGGAGGCTCAGCAGTAAGGGAAAGGAATTTGTAATAGCAACTGAAGGCAATGGGTTTAACCATTTCAATGTTCCATTGCAGGAAATTGCAGCCAATCGCGTAGTGGGAGTGTGATGAGCAGTTTGATAACTGAGTAATGGAGAGGGATGATGGGGAGGGAGAGCTAGGCATTGTCAGTGTACATGTGAACCCTCAGACGGTGCTTTTGGACGATGTCACCTCCTGACAGTATGTGGGTGAGAAACAGGAGGGACCAAGAATCGATCCTTGAGGGACACCACATACAAGGAATTTAGAAAGGAATGGGAGAGTGGGGATGAAGTAGGTTTTTCCAACAACGGTGAGGTCAAAATATTACTTCGTAGCAGAATGGGAGAGAAGGACATAACCAGAAAAGACAGACAGACAGAACAAGGAACAATACCTGTGATTTGGTGAGGGGAGGGAGGTGGGGGTGATGTGGAGGAAGAGCCCAACTCCAAAAACACACTTTCTTCATTGGTGACATCACCCAACTCCACCCTAGTCTCAGCTCATTTACTGAATGCAGGGATGGACGAGTATTTATCTCCAGACTTAATTATCCAAACACTCTTGGCCAGCCTCCCACATTCAACTTACATGTAATCTCAAGAGTATCTTAAACCCTCCTGCCCAAGTGCTCACTTGTACCAAAACTAGTTGATCCATCGAAAGGCTCCTATTTACAGGCAACAATTTAAAATTCTCACCCTGTGAACATCCCTGTCTCCCTGCACCACACACCCTGCAAGACCTTGACAACTCATTTGTATTTATTCATTGCTTCACCTGTCTGGCTGTTTCTACTGTTGCCAAGGCAACACTGTCTGGAATTCCCACCTGAACCCTCTCAGACCTGCTTTCCTCTTTTCAGATGTTCTCGAAAACCTGGTCATTTGGCAATGCTTTTGATCACTTGACCTAGTATCTCAATCTGTGGCCTTATGCCAGAATTTTTCAATAGTATTTCTGTGAAATTATAACCATGATTAAAAAAACAAACTGCTGCTGATTTGCACATACATTGTCAACTCTTCAATATTGCTGAGTGAATAATCTATAACAGCACTTACCCAACCACATTGTGGGAGCACCTTCACCACATGAACTGCAGCTGGACAGGGAAATCAAACATCACCCTCTCCACAGGCAATGGGGCTTTGGCACTGATCACTGGGATCTGTGGAGGGAGAAACACAGTTGCTATTTCAGGGAGTGCAAAATGCATTATAAGGAGGGAAAATGGGGCAGAATTTGGGATTTTCAAATTTGTGATTCACAATGTGCACTAAGTTCTGTAAAACCTCTCATCCCATACCATGAACATTTCCTTCTCTTTCTGGTCTATGTCTTTCCTTTCCCCTGCCCTGCACCTTCACACATTTCCAATGCCTTGGCCACAACAACACTGTGCTGTCAGTGAAGTTTATCACGTGGTTGAGTATTGTCCCGCCCCTCATTCACTCCGATTGGTTGAAGGACCAACTGGCACATCCTGGTCCTCCAGCCCCGTTCCCCCACTCTTATTGGTCCTGCGCTGACATCAATAATCCGAGGCCCATTGTGGGCTGGAGCATGCTCAGTGCTTCCTGCTTTGGCTGTTGTTCATCAGGTGAGAGAGAGAGAGGGCTCATCCCTGTTTCTCCTGATGTCAGACAATAACAGCAACTACCTGCATTGTATGGAGCCTTTCACATTGACAAATCTCCTAAAATGCTTCACGGATGATGGAAACGTTGATTAAAGAGAACGATTTTTAGATACATCTTTAAGGCGGACAGAGGGGGTTAGGGAGGATATTCCAAAGGTTTGTGTCCTCAGCAGCTCCAATCGTGGAGTGATATAGGTGGGCAACAGCTTACAATGGAGACAGTTCGTGGCTAACCACAGGTTAACAACCTCATGTCGTAGCCACCTCATGTCACAGCCTGTCATTACACACTACCTATGGTTAGCCACTAATAGTCTCCATTAACAGCTAGTCACCCTCCCCCAGTCAGATCGTTATCCACTCCTTTATCCAACCGCTCTTCTCACTCTATCCCCACCTTTACTCCTTTTATCTTGCCCCCATCCCCCACACTATCTTCTGCACATAAACGGACTTTTTTTTTCTCAGTAACATCTGTTCTGTGGAAGGGACACCAGATCTGAAACGTTAACTCTGATTTCTCGTCACAGATGCTGCCAGACCTGCTGAGCTTCTCCAGACCCTCCTGGTTGTTGTTTCTGATTTACAGCATCTGCAGTTCTTTTGGTTTTAATTTACCGGGAGTTTGTAATTCAGGTCCAACAGCCTCTGTCCCAGTCCCTGCTGTCTCTCCCACCCCCACCCAGTGACACTGCACCTGCACAGCTCATGGACAGGTGTCGTTTGCTGGCCACACCCCTCATTCACTCCCATTGGCTGCAGGACCACACAGACTCTCCTCCTATTGGTCTGGAGCTGCCGTTAATCAAGCCGGCGCCGATTGAGAGGTGAGCTCCTCCCTCTCTCTGCCCTGGGATGAGCTTCATCATTCACAGTGAATGGGGCAGTATCACAGAGCACTGGGGCTGGGGGCTATTCAGCCCATTGGAGCTGTCCTCTCTCCCTCTGTAGATGGTGCAAATCTGTCCCAACTACCCCCAAATCTTTCCTTAAAAAGTAAAATTCCAAGTCTGTTTCAAAATACCTGCTGAATCTGTGTCGTTCAGACTGTTCCAGATGCTCAGAACTTACTGAGTAAAATAGTGTTCACATTTTCACCTTGTATTATTTGCCAATTACTTGAACGTAGTTACTAAAAATTGTGACAGGGTTAACAATTCCTCTCTCTCTTTGCAAATTCAAGACCTTGGAACAAAATCGGCACCAGGTCAAAATCACTGCTTCACCTTCTCAGCTCCAAGGATAATTATCTGTGCTTCAGCTAGCTCTGCACAAAAGAGAGGAATGCATCTTAATTTATTAAGATCAAAGAAACAGACCTCCGGTCCAATTCGTCTGTGCCAACAAGGAATCCTAAACTAATGGATTCCCATTTACCATCTATTGGCCTGTATCCATCAAAACCCTTCCTATTCATGTACCCAATTGGAAGCCTTTTAAATGTTGTGATTTTTCAGCCTCCACTACTTCATCTGGTAGCCCTCCCATACACACACCACACTCAGCTTGAAAATGTTGCCAGTTCGATCCCTTTTAAATCTTTGCCCTCTCAACTTAAACCCATGTGCTCTAGTTTTGGACCCACCTAACCTGAGGAAAAAGGATGCCAGCTGCTCACCTTATCCACGCGCCTCGTGATTTTATAAATCTCAATGAAGTCACCTCTCAGCCCCAGCCTATTCAGCCCCTCCCTGTAGCCCAAATCCTCCAATCCTGGTAACGTTTTTGTAAATCTTGTCCAAACCTTTTCAAATTTCACAACATCCTTCCCAGAACAGGGAAATTCAAACTGAAAACAGAATTCCAGAAGTGGCTTAATCAACGTCCTGTCCAGCCACAATATGACGTCCCAGCTTCTGTATTCAATGCATTGACCATTAACGGAGAGCGTTAATGGAGTCCCATTTGCCAGCGGTTCACCCTTATCCCTCTAAAACCTCCCTCTTCAAGTACCCAGTCAGACGCCTTTTAAATGCTGCAATTGTACTAGCCTCCACCCCTTCCTCTGGCAGCTCATTCCATACTTGCAATGCCCTCAACATGAACACGATGCCCCTTAAATCCCCTTTAAATCTTTTCCCTCTCACCTTAAGCCTGTACCCTCTCGTTCTGGAGCCACCGAACTTGGGAAAAAGTCCCTGACTGCTCACCTTATCCATGCCCTTCATGACTTTATAAGATCACCTCTCAGCCTCCAAATCTCCAGGGAAAATAGTCCCAGCCTATTCAGCCTTTCCCAATAGCTCAAATCGTCCAACCCCAGGAAAGTCCTTGCAAATGTTTTCTGAACCCTTTCAAGTTTCTCAACATTATTCCAAGAACAGGGAGATTGGAACTGACAACAGAATTCCAGAAGGGCCTTCATCAGTGCCCTGTCCAGCCACAATATGACATCACAACAGCTGCATTCAATGCATTGACCAATAACGGGGAGCGTACCAAATGCTGCATTCACTCCCCTGCCTACCTGTGACTCTACTTTCAGGGAACTATGAACCTGCACTCCAAGGTCCATTGTTCAGCAATGTTCCCCAGGACTTTACCATTAAGTGCATAAGTCCTGCCCTGATTTGCCTTTCCAAAATATAACAGCTCACATTTATCTAATTTGAACTCAGTCTGCAATTCCTTGCTCCAATGGCCCATCTGATCAAGATCCTGTTGTATTCTGAACTAACCTTCTTCACTGTCCACTACACCTCCAATTTTGGTGTCTTCTGTAAACCTACTGACCATATCTCATATATTCACATACAAGTCATTTATTTAAGGGCCCAATATCCATCCCTGCAGCACACTGCTGCTCACAGGCCTCCAGTCCGCAAAGCAAACCTCAATCATCATCCTCTGTCTCCTACATTCAAGGTAGTTTTGTAATGGCTTGCTCTCCCTGCATTCCATGTGATCTAACCCTGCTAACCAGTCTGCTTTGTGGAACCTTGTTGAATGTCCATATAAACAACATTCACCGCCTGGCTTAATCAATTTTCTTTGTCACTTCAAAACACTCACTCAAGTTAGTGAAACACAATTGTGCATGTACAAAGCCACAGTGACTCTCCCTGATCATTCCTTACCTTTCCAAATAGATGGATATCCTGTCCTTCAGAATCCCTTCCACCAACTTGACTGCCTGACTTCAGGCTCACTGTTCTCTTGTTCCATGGCCCCTCCTTACCACCTTTTTAAAAATAATGGCACCTCACCTGTCACTATCAACGATACAAATACCTCAGGAGAGGCTCAACAATCAGTTCCCTAGATTTCCAGAAAGTTCCAGGATACACCTGATCAGGTTCCAGGGCTTTATCCACCTTGATGTGATTTAAGACATCCAGTCCCACTTCCCCTGTAACATGGACACTTTCAAAGTTATCATTGTTTATTTCTCCAAACTCTCGAGCTTCCATATACTTCTCCAGTAAAAATGACGTGAAATATTTGCATATATTTCACACCCTCTGTGATTCCATAGACAGCCTTGTTGACCTTTAAGCGGTCCTATTCTCTGGTCCAGTTAATCTTTTGTCTGTGATATATTCGTTTAATCTCTTTGGATTCTATTCCAGGACATCCCAGAAAGGCCTACTTCAAGGACCGTAACTTTCCTCCGACTTGATCAACAATGCCCTCCAACACATACCCTCCACTTCCCGCACCTCCACCTTTACCCCACCCCTCCAGCCACAATAAAGAATACAGCCCTGCGGTCTTCATCTTCCACCCCACTAATCTCCAGATACAGCGCATTAACCTCTTATTTCTGCTACCTAAAGTCAGACCCCACCATAGACATATTTCCCTCCCCACCGCTATCTGCGTTCCACAGAGACCATTCCCTCTGCACCTCCCTTGTTAGGTCCACACCCTCCCACCAACACATGCTCCACACCTTTGACCTTCCCTTACCGCCACGGGAAATGTAAAACGTTCAGCCACACCTCACTGAGCTCTGTCCAGGACCTCAAAACGATCTTTTCACATCAGGCAGAGATTTGCCTGCACATCCCAAAACCTCATATACTGCATCTGGACACTATGGGAAATTTAACATGGTTCATCCAACTAACCTACACATCTTTGGACTGTAGGAGTAAATTTGAATATCCGAAGGAAACCCTCACAAACACTGGGGAGAATGTGCCAACTCCAACACAGACAGTTGCCTGAGGCTGGTATCAAACCCAGGTCTCTGTTGCTGAGGAAGCAGCGCTAACCACTGAGCCACAATACTGTGGGATCTTTGGTGCTGATGTGCTGCCCCACTGATAACCCAGTCACTCACCCTGCCTCATTTCCTAAGAGGCAGTGATGATTGAGTGAAATTATCACTAGACAGTTAATCCAGAGACCCAGATAACGTTCTGGGGACCTGGGTTTGAATCCCATCACGGCAGATTTTGGAAAGTGAATTCAATACATATCTGGAAAAAATAATCTAGTGACGACAAGGAATCCATTGTCAATTGTTGAAAAAACCCATGTGGTTCACTCATGACCTTTAGGGAAGGAAAATGCCATCCTTACCTGGTCTGGTCTGCATGGGACTCCAGACCTATAGCAACGTGGTTGATTCTTAACTGCCCTCTGGGTAAACGCAGCAATAAATGCTGGCCGAGCCAGTGATAGCCTCATCCTGTGAATGAATAAAGGAAACAGGTCAGGTTTTGTTCCTTCTCTAGTAGGTACATCCTACAAACTCAATCAGAAATGTTCTCGTACACACTGAACAAATACATTTCCATCCAAGCCCTTAACACTACAGCACTCCGAGGCCATGTTGGTAAAGTTAAAACCCCTTATCATTGCAACTATATTTTTACAGATAACTGAGGTCTGCCGGTAAAATTGTGTCTCAATTCCCCGCTGACTATTGGGAGAGAGTCTATAATACAATCCCAGTAAGATGGTCATCCCTTTCTTATTTCTCAGTACCACCCAAATAACTTGCCTGGATGTACTCCCAGGAATATCCTCCCGAAGCCCAGCCATAATGTTATCCCTAATCAAAAACACCTCTCCCCCTGCTCTGTTGTCCCCTTGCAATAGCATCTATACCCTGGAACATTAAGCTGCTAGTCCTATCCATCCCTGAGTGCTGCCTCTGTAATTGCTGTAATATCCCAGTCACATGTTCAAAACTATACCCTGAGCCCACCTGCCTGACCTGTCAGGTCTCTTGCACTGAAATAAATGCAGTGTAACTGGTCCGTCCCACCTCATTCTGTAGCTTGCTCTTGCCTGCCTTGACAGTCTGATCTGGTGAACAGTACCAGCCTCAGACTCACCTCTTTTCTCACTATCTCTTTAGGATTACCCCGACTCCCTCACTGGTTTAATGCCTCCCGAGTGGCACTAGCAAATCTCCCTGCTCCTCAGGACCCCATGCTTTCCCCTTCCTATGTCATTGGTACCAATGTACAATGTCCTCCCACTGGTTATTTTCCCCTTTGAGAATGTTCTGCTCCCTCTGAGAGATATCCTTGACACTGGCACCAGGGCAGCACCACCCCATTCTGATCTCTCACTGTCAGCTGCAGAAACGGCAGACTGCGCCCCTGACGAGAGAGTCCCCTATCACCATCGATCGTGTGGAACTGGATACACCTCACATTATGTTAGAAGCCAGTCTCAGTACCAGTAACTTGGCTGTCAGTGCTACTTTCCCCTGAAAGTCTATTACCACCTACATTTTCCAAAACAGTACACTTGTCGGAGATGGGGATAGCCACAGGAGACTCCTGCAGTACCTACCTACCCCTCCTAGCTTTTCTGGAGGTAACCCACCTACCTGACTGTATCTGCAGTATCCTGAGACTGCCGCCTATCACACTCCCCGGCTCCTGTCAATTCCTCACTGCCTTTAATCACTCCTCCACCAATCCATGTGATCCAATAGGATTTGCAATCACACTTCTTGCAGACAAATCATCAGGTTCATTGAAACTCTCCCTAATCTTCCGCACCCGACAGGAACAGCACGCCACTCTACAACAGGCCATCTCTCCGCCTTAACAACCTACAGACCAAGACAAAGGCACAGTCTTACTGCTCGAAAAATACTGCCCGAGAATAACTTATTGCTTACGTTTTATATCTTAAACATTTAATCAAGAGACCGTAAGACATTAAAAAGAAATCCTCACCTGACTCATGATTGTAGATTTAATAAAATAAAACTGACTAAGATTGATGTTTGAAGAGACTGAAACTCACTGAGCTGATCCCTGGCTCTGAGTACTTCCAAGGGTGAGGTCTCTCTGAGGGCAGCTGTGAAATGTCACTGTTTCTCTTCTCTGTCCACTCCATTTCCAGAGAGGTTTTTAACTTCACAGCAAGTCAGCTCAGAGAGGTCACTGCTTGGTTTTATTCACTGGAGGGTGCCTTTGCTGCCCAGACCAGTATTTATTGGCCACCTTTACTTGTCTTGGAGAAAGTGGTGGTTAACCGCCTCCCTGAAATGCTGCAGTCCATGTACACCACAGTGATGTTTGGACAACAATCCCCCTCCGGCCCCACAACCCTCCCTGTCTCTGTAATCCCCCTCCGGCTTCACCACCCTCCCTGTCTCTGTAATCCCCCTCCGGCTTCACCACCCTCCCTGTCTCTGTAATCCCCCTCCGGCTTCACCACCCTCCCTGTCTCTGTCATCCCCCTCCGTCCCCACAACCCTCCCTGTCTCTGTAATCCCCCTCCGTCCCCACAACCCTCCCTGTCTCTGTAATCCCCCTCCGTCCCCACCACCCTCCCTGTCTCTGTAATCCCCCTCCGGCTTCAGAAATTACATGTCCGTGGCATAAGATTTTTATTTGGATTCGTTTTTGTTTAATAAACCACCTCCCCCCTCCACAAAAAAGTGACATATTTCACCACCAAACAAATTTCTGTTGATTGACCTTTTGGAGAGGCCGACACATGGACACCGCAGTATTTTATCTCACATTGTACACGTAGAATGATGGAACTTGCTTTTAAATATTGCTAAAAAAGGAAGGCAATGGCTTAATGGTATTCCTGCCAGATGATTGAAATGTACAGTGTTCCGAGGATTAGGGTTAGAATCCCAACATGGCTGATGGCAGCATCGGAATCCAATACAATCGAGAATGAAAAGGCGAATGATGACCATGAAACTATTGTCAATTGTTAGAAAACCCAACTGGTTCACTCATGTCCTGTCGGGAAGGAAACTGTCATCCTCACCTGGTCTGGCCTACATGTGACTCCAGACCCACAGCAATGTGGTTAACTCTCAACTGCCCTCAGGAAAAATACATTAAAAACTGTTAACAAATACCCCGCAGGTATCACTTAAAAACTGGCTGTTCCCAATGGGACCATGTGAATTTCTGAACGGCCTGAACTAAAACGGAGTTTCAGCTTCACCTTCTCCCCGTCTCCCCTCACTCTGTTTACACCCAACTCCAGAACACTCTCATTGAGCCAAGCAGCCCTCACAGTGCAGCCCTGTCATTTTCATTGCCTGCTCACACCTACACTGCCCTCAGCCTCCTGTACTGTTCCAGTGTATCTCAATGGGAGCTCAGGGACAGCATCTCATCTTTCAGTTCAGCCCTTTGTAACCCCAGAGTCAACATGGACCTCAGCAGTTTCTGAATGAACAGACAGTTGTCAGAAGCTGAAACATCCCACCTGAAAAGGTACTGGAATTTGAGTCTAAAAGGAGTTTTAATGGGAAGTTTGCAGGTAATTGAAAATATGAAGTTTACAGGTTAACATCATGAAGTGGGTGATTGGGTCTAAATCTGAGTGTTCTTACAAAGAGACGAGGTGAAATTTGGATAAATCTGTGCTCCCTCTCAGGCCAATATCTCCTTCCTCAGCTGCATGGCCCAGAACAGAGCACACACCCAAAGGGTGATCCAAACATGAATTTGTACATCTTTCTGCTTAACAAAAATATTGGAGATATTTTCCCACAAACAGAACTGACAAACCTTTCTCCTTCCACAGTTAAATGCCAATGATATTCAGATCCTGATGACTCCATTGACTGTAAAAACTTACTTTTGAGATCCCAACCTCAATTATTCTGATTTACTATCCTATGAAATAAATTGACAAAACAAAACAGAATATAAAGACATACCTTTCTCTTGGTTTGTGCTTGATGTGTAAATGCCTCTCCTAAAATCACATGCCCCCCCCGCCCTCTCCCCCATCCGAGGAAGAGGACATGTCCATGCCCCTCACTGTATCTTGCCCCCAATAAAGATGGCGCCCATATCCCAGGACCTATCACCGCCTGAGGGCCGCAGCCATTTTCCCATCTGCTGCAAACGCGGGATTAAGAGTTTCTAATTCAGACTAACGACCCGTACAGAGTGTAATTAAAACTTCCCAGTCTGAAGTGACTCATTACCTCTGTCTCTGAGGCCACTCTCCCCTTCCCTGTTTGCCTCTCCCACATTCACCAACGGCCGAGTCACGTGACACTGCACAGGCGGAGTTACTGGTGACGTGTCATCCCACTGGCCACGCCCCTCATTCACTCCCATTGTTTGGATGACCAGCTGGTTCCACTTCGTCCACCAGTCCCACCTCCTTTTCCTATTGGTGGAAAGCTGCCATTAATCAGCTGGACCCCATTGTGAGGTCAGTGGTGGGATCCTCCCCCTGCCTGAATCAAACCCGGAAGGTGGATGGATGGGGTCAATCAGGAACAACAAGCAGGAGGTGCTGGGAAAGCTCAGCAGGTCTGGCAGCATCTGGGAACAGGAATCTGTCCAGTGGCCCTTCCTCAGAACCGATGGGAGCTGGGAAAATTAGAATCCTGACAGCGTGGAAACAGGCTATTCGGCCCTAAAAGTCCACAGCGTCCCTCCGAATGGTATCCCACCCAGACCCATTCCCCTACCCTATTACTGTATATTCCTCCTGACTAATGCACCTAACCTACACATCCCTGAGCATTATGGGAAATTTAGCTTGGCCAATTCAACTAACCTGCAGATCTTTATACTGCAGGAGATAGGGGTTAAAGAGTAAATAATAGGCAGGGACAGAACCCAGAGAGAGACCGGAACATTTGGAAAGACAAAGGAGTGGATTACGATCTGGCTGGGAGGGTGCATAGCTGTTAATGGAGGGGACAGGAACCTGTGTCTGGCAGCATCTCAGTGGAGGTGGCGGAAATGGCGACTGATGATCGACGTTCTGCTGCAAAACAGACCCCGAGCTTCCAGCTGCCTGTCACTATAACACACCTGGCCAACACCTCTGTCTCATGCTTACTGCAGTGTTCCAGTGAAGCCAGAACATACCAAAATACCAAATATTTCAAGGACTGCAATTTCCCCTCCCATGTGGTCAATACCATCCAATGTATCTCCTCCACTTCCTGCACCTCGGCCTTTGAAACCCACACCTCCAACTGCAACAAGGATAGAACACCCCGCAAGCTCCCCCCACCCACCCCAAGTCCTTACCTTCCACCCAGATACAACACATCAGCTTCTGCCATTCCCACAAGCTACAATCAGACCGCACCACCAGATTCTGAAGGGGTTTGACAGAATAAATACTGATGTGTCTGAGGGTAAATACTGAGGGGGGAGTCTGAAACCAGATTCTGAGCCAGTCACAGAATCAAGGGTTCTGTTTCGGATTCATAACGTTTAAGGCAACACAGACACGGGTAAGGGGTTTCAGTAGCAATGGAGCTGGGTGAGGAGGGGACAAACAACGTTTAAGAGATTGGAATTCCTGGTGTTTGGGATTGTGTAAACGTCTAATCAGAAGGTCAGCTTCGCGTCAGAAACAACTGCAATATTGTGAAGAGTGAACTGCAATATTGTGAAGAGTGTAGTTCTGCTGTATAGTTCTCAGTGAGAGGGAGGGGCTCAGCAGTAAGGGAAAGGAATTGGTCAGGCAACGGGTTTAACCATGACAATGTTTCATTGGAGGAAACTGCACCTAATCGAGTAGTGGGAATGTGGTTAGCAGCTTGATAACTGAGAAACAGTGGAGTAATGGAGAGGGATGACGGGGAGGGAGAGCTGGGCATTGTCAGTGTACATGTGAAACCCAACATGGTGCTTTTGCACAATGTCACCTCCTGTCAGTATGTAGAGGAGATACAAGAGGGGCCAAGGATAGATCCATGAGGGACACCAAATGCAAGGAATTCAGAAAGGAAAGGGAGAGTGGAGATGGAGCAGGATTTTTCAACAACCATGAGGTCAAATATTAGTTTTTCACAGAATGGGAGAGAAGGACATAACCAGAAAAGACAGAACAAGGAACAATATCTGTGAATCGGTGACGGAGACTGATGAGGAGGGGGAGAAAAGAGAGTTGGAAACTCTATGGTTTACTGAGATGAGGGTAAAAGGGTCAAGATGAGCTCTGATAAGGCTTGACCGGGATTGGAGAAAGTTTGGACAAAATCCGGGAACACCACGTGAGGCAGTTTGACTCAGTGGGAGGGAGGGAAGCAGCAGATCGGATTGTCTCAGTCTTAGTGACAGAGAAACTCCATGTGCTCCAAACTCTTGTTGGTGGAGAGAAGGATGGAGGAGACAGGATGATGGACAGTGTTTCACAAAGAAACAAAACCGGGGTAAGTGATATTTAAAGTGAGTGAACAAACCTAATGTATTTAACTTTTACCCAAAATATTAAAACCAATGACAGAAATCCTGGTTCGAATCCCAACTTGGCAGATGGTGGAATCTGAATTCAAGAAAAAATAACTGGAATTAGGAATCTCCTAATCTCCATGGAACCATTGTCAATGGTGGAAAAATATCCTGCCAACCCGACAGTGGCCCAGCCAGCTACTCACTGTATTAATCACTGCAAAGTCTCAACAAAGGAATGAAACTGGATGGACCACTCAGCATCTGACAAGGCACCAGAAAATACAACCACAGAATCAGCCCTCTCGATGGTGCAACGTCCTCCAGACTAACATCTGGAGTTTGGTGTCAAAATGTGCAGAGCTGTCTCACGGACCAATCAAGGAACAGCCTGACATACTCATACTCATGGAATCAACTCTTACAGACAATGTTGAAAATGTGTTGCTGGAAAAGCGCAGCAGGTCAGACAGCATCAAAGGAGCAGGAGAATCGACGTTTCGGGCATGAGCCCTTCTTCAGGAGCCCTTTTACAGACAATGACCAGATACCACCATCACCATCCCTAGATATCGAGAGTGTGGTGATGGAAAAGCACAACAGGTCAGGCAGCATCCGAGGAGCAGGAGAATCGACGTTTCGAGCCTAAGCCCTTCATCAGCCTGACCTGCTGTGCTTTTCCAGCACCACACTCTCGACTCTGATCTCCAGCATCTGCAGTCTTCACTTTCTCCTGAAATCTCTGGATATGTCCTGTCCCACCAGCAGGACAGACCAGGCAGAGGTGGTGGCACAGACAGGGAGGATTTGCCCTCTGAGTACTCAGCATTGACTCCGGACACCAGGAAGTCTCATGGCTCCTGCTGATTACCACGCTCCGTCCTCCCTTGGCTGATGAATCACTTCTCCTTCATGTTGAACAACATTTGGAGGAAGCACTGAGGAAGTAAAATGGTGTCAAACGTACTCTGGGTACAGGATTTCAATGTCCACAATCGAGACTAGCTCTGCAACAGAATTACTGACTGAGCTGGTCAGGTCCTGAAGGACATCGCTGCACAACTGAGTCTGCAGCAGGTGGTGAGGGAACCAACAACAGGGAAAAACATACTTGATCTCATTGTTATGAACTGACCAGCTACAGATACATCTGTCCATGACAGTATCGGTACGAGCGTCCATTGCACATTCTTTTTGGAGACACAAGTCTTGGCTTAAAGTTGAGAAAAACTTCCATTGTGTTGAGTGACACTATCACCGTTCTAAATGGGACAGACTTTGATGAGATGTAGGAACGTAAATTGGATCTCCCTGAGGCACTGTGGGACATCAACAACAGCAGAACTGTACTCCAGCACAATCTGTAATCTCATGGGTTTGTAAATCCTGCTCTCACCCATCACAAAGGACAGGAAAGGAGGGCATGCCCAGAGCAGCACCAGGCATAACTAAAAATGAAGTGCCAACCTGGTGAAGCTACCAAACAGAACCATCTGCATATCAAACAGCATCAACAGCAAGCAACAGAGTTAAGTGATCCCACAACCAATGGATCAGATCAGAGCTCTGCAGTACTGCCACACCCAGTTGTGAACGGTGATGGACAATAAAACAACTCACTGCAGGAAGCATCACAGATATCCCCACCCTTACTGATGGAGGGGCCTCACACATCCATGCACCAGATAAGTCAACAGCATTTGCAGCCAGAAGTGGGATGCTCCATCTCAGCCTTCTCCAGTGGTTTCCAACATCACAGATGTGAGTTTTAAGCCAGTTTCATTCAGTTTGAATAACATCAAGAAGTGGTTAAGTAGTGCAAAGGCTACGGGCCCTGCCAATATCCTGGCAATAATACTGACGGCTTGTGCTCCAGAACTTGCCACCCGCCAAGCCAGGTACCGCTCCAGCACTGGCATCTACTGACATTGTGGAACATTGCCCAGGCATGTTCAACAGAAAACACAGGGCAATCCAACCAAGCCAATTTCCCTCCGTCAGTCCACACTCGATCAGCAGTAAAGTGATGGAAGATGTCACCAACAGGGCTACCAAGCAGCAGCTGCTCAGCAACAGCCAGCTGAGTGACACTCATTTCAGGCTCCACCATGGCCACTCAGCTCCCGATTGTGTTACCGCCTGATTCACAACCTGACAACCAGCTGAATCCCAGAGGTGTGGTGAGGTGAGGGGGACAAGACCACTATTTCGAGCTGATTCTAACATTGTATTAGCTCATATACTCTCATCCACCTTGTGTTATCTCCAGACTTCCTTATACAAACACACTCCTGGCCAACTTCCCACATTCAACCTCCCTGTTATCTCAAGAAAAACTAAATCTCTGCCCAAGTACTTCCTCGTACCAAAACTTGTTGATCCATCAAAAGGCTGCTATTCATAATCAACAACATAGAGCCACAGAGATGTACAGCATGGAAACAGACCTTTCGACCCAACCTGTCCATGCCGAACAGATATCCCAACCCAATCTAGTCTCACCTGCCAGCATCCGGCCCACATCCCTCAATTTAAAATTTCCACCCTTGATATAATTCCTGGTTGTGACCATCCCTAGCTCGCTGTATCACACACCCTTTGAGACCTCGACAACCCATTCTGTTCGAGACTCCCAATGATCTGTTAATTCATTACCTCACCTGTGTGGCTGCTTTTACAGTTGCCAAAGCAACAAGGTCTGAAATTCACAGCCAAAACCTCACAGGTCTGCTTTCCTCCTTTAAGACATTCCTCAAAACCTACTTCTCTGGCCTTGTCTAAAGTTTCCAATAATATTTTTGTGAAATTATAAGCATGATAATAAAACTACAAACTGTTCCTGATTTGGACATTATCTTCAAATCATCACTGTTGCTGTAATGAATAATCTGTAATGTCTCTTACCCAACCACATTGTGGGAGCACCTTCACCACACAAACTGCAGCTGTACAAGAAAGTCAAACATCACCCTCTCCCCAGGCAACAGGGCTTTGGCATTAATCACTGGGATCTGTGGAAGGAGAAACACAGTTGATGTTTCAGGGAGTGCAAAACGGATTACAGGGAACGAAAATGATGCAGAATTTATAGTCAGAAACGGAAGGAAAATACACTTGCTCATCGGAAAAAAAGAATTCTTGACTGTCAAAAATTTTCCAGAAAAAAAATTAATAAGCAGCACACGGTCAGGGGCTGGGCGGCAGTGAAAAATTAACGTATAAAAATGTCTGTAAAAGTAATAGTAAAATACACCCATTGTTCGAGACTGAGGAAGCTAGACATTAACAAAGTGGTCATGAGGGAGCCCAGAGATGAAGCAGAACAGTATAAGCTGTTATGATCCCACAGTCATAGAGATGTATAGCGCCGACACAGACTCTTCGGTCTAACTCATCCATGACAACCAGGTATCCGAACCTAATCTATTCCCATTTGCCAGCACTTGGCCCATATCCCTGTAAACGCTTACTCATCATATCATGTGTCTATTTAGACGCCTTTAACAAGTTTTATCTGTACTAGCCTCCACCACTTCCTCTGGCAGCTCATTCCACCCACTGCATGAGAGTTGTCCTTTAGGCCCCTTTGAAATTTTATCCGTTCATCCTGAAGCAATGCCTCTACTTCTGGACACCATCACTCCAAGGAAAACACCTTGTTCATTTACTCCATTCATGCCCCTCTTGATAGTATAAACCTCCATAACATCACAGCTCAGCCTATTGCACTCCAGGGAAAACAGCCCAGCCTCCAACCTCAAATCCTCCAACACTAACAACATTCTTGGAAGTCTTTTTTGAAACCTTTCAAGTTTCACAGCACCCTTCTGATAGGAGGCAGGCCAGAACTGCACACAATATTCCAAACGTGGCCTAACGAATGCCCTGTACAGCAACATGACCTCCCACATCCTGTACTCAATGCTCGAACCAATAAAGGAATATAAACTGAACACCTTCTTCACCATCCTATCTGCCTGCAACTTGACTTGCAAGAAACTATGAACCTGCAGTCCAAGGTCTCTTTGTTCCGCAAACGTCTCCAGGGCCTGGCCATTCAGTGTATAAGTCCTGCACTGATTTGCTTTTCCAAAATGCAGCACCTCACATTTATCTAAATTAAACCCCATCTGATCAATATCTCATTGTAATCTGAGGTAACCTTCTTCATTATCCACAATACCTCCAATTTTGTATGACCTGCAAACTCATTTCCGATACCAAATCATTTAAATGAATGACAAAACAAATCCAGAAATAAACATCCATTTCTCTGAGTTTGAATGTGCTCTGTAAATCCTGCCCAATGACTCTGTACCACAGAAAGGCTGCACATGCGCCTGGCAGCGCCTTGCCCCCTACAAAGCTGGCAGTTCCGCATGTATCCAGTGAATTCTTGCCCCGAATAAAGATGGTGACGCATACACATACCTGCAGCCACACTGAGGCAATTCCCCATTTACTGAAAACACGAGACTGGGACGTTACAAAATATATGTGTTTTCCGATGCGCACATTGTGTTTGTAAAACCTCTCCACTCACACAGAACCTCTCTCACCTCCTGCGGTTCCACAGACAGCCTTGATTTTTGCAGGTACCTATTCTCTGCCTGGTTACTCGTTTGTCCTTAGTGTGTTTGTACAATCACTTTGGATTCTCCTTAAACCTATTTCCGAAAGCTGTCTCATGTCCCCTTTTTGCCCTCCTGGTTTACCTCGAGTATACTCCTACTGCCCCTATACTCCTCTAGGGATTCTCACAAACACAGCTCTCTGTCCCTGCCAAATGCCTCCTTCATTTTCCTGACCAGGCCCTCAATTTCTTTCGACAGGCAGCATTCCCTACACCTCCCAGCCTTGGCCTTAACAGGAACATACTGTCTATATACTCTCATTCTGGCAGGTCTGTGGAGGCAATAGCAGATGAGGACAGAGAAACAATCATTCCCAGTAAAGAGGCAATGTTGGGAAAGATAACCGCCTCAAGGTAGCTGGGTCTCCTGGCCCTGATGGAATGCATTCGAGGGACTAAAGGAGATGGGGGTGGGGGGCGGGGGGGGGGGAGAATAACAAACTCGTGATAATTCACTAAAATTTGTTGGATTCTGGGATGGTTTTGACAGACTGGAAGCTGCAAATTGGTGCCACTATTTTTCAAAAAGGACCTGTTAGCTTAACTTCTGCAGTGGAGAAAATGCTTGAATCTCTCAAGGAAGTAGTGGTGAGATATCTGGGTAGAAATTGTCTCATTTCGCAGACACAGCATGAATTCATGAAAGGCAGGTCACGTTTAATGGATTTACTGGAATTATTTGAGGATACAATGAGCGCGTTGGACAAGGGGGAACCGGTGGATGTGGTGTACCTGGATTTCCAGAAGGTATTCGATACGTTGCCACACAAAAGGCTGCTGTATCAGGTAAAGATGCACAGCATTATGGGTAATTATCATTGATACAGGATCGGTTCACCAACATAATAAATAATGGGGATAAACGGGTGTTTGGATTAGTGTTGACACTACAACTGTTTGCAATTTACACAAATGTTTTGGAATTGAGGACCAAGTGTACGGTGTCAGAGTTCACATTTGATACAAAGATGAGTAAAGCAATGTCTGCAGAGTCCATTGCAAGTCTGCACAGAGATACAGATCAATTAAGTGAGTGGGTAAGGATCTGGCAAATGGAGGACAATGTTGGAATATGTGAGGTCATCCATTTGGGTCGGACTAACAGCAAACTGGATGATGAAATGATGAAAACATGCAGCAGGCTGCTGTGCAGAGGGAGCTGGGTGTCCTTGTGCATGAATCACAGGAAGCTGGTTTGCAGGTACAGCAGGTAATTAAGGCAGTGAAGGGAATATTGTCCTTCATTGCCAGAGGGATGGTTATGCTGCAGCTGTACAGGGGGCTGGGGAGGCCACACCTGGAGTACTGTGTACAGGTTTGATCCCCTTACATTAGCAAGGATGTACTGGCACTAGAGGGAGTGCAGAGGAGGGTCACTAGTTTGAGTTGGGAGTTGAGAGGGTTGGTGTATGTGGACAGATTGAGAAAACATGTTCCATACTCATTGTAATTTAGAAGAATGGGACGTTGGATAGGAAACAAATAAAATTATGAGGGGAGGAGATAAGACAGAAGCAGGGAGGCTATTTCCACTGGGGACGGGTCCAACTCCAGAGCCTCAAAATAAGGGGGAGCAGATTTAGGACTGAGATCAGGAGGAGCTTCTTCAGCTAAAGGGTTGTGAATCTGTGGCGTTCCCTGCTGACTGCAGCATTTGAATGCCTTTCAGGCAAAATGTAGATTTGTGAACAGGAAAGGAATTAAGGGTTATGGTGGGAGATCGGGAACGTGGAGCTGAGGCCATGAAAAGATCAGCCCTGATCTTATTGAATGGTAGAGCAGGCTGGAGGGGCCAGGTGAAAGTTCTTGCCTCGTGCCATCAAAATCAGCCTTTGTCCAATTCAGAACCTTAACATGTAGATCTGGTCTATTATTTTCTGTAACTATTTTAAAACTAGTAGAATTATCAGAGAATCCCAACAGTGTGGAAGCAGGTCATTCAGCCCATCACACTGATACTGACCCTGAGAGCCTCCTCACCTCCCCCAGTAACATTGCATTTCCCAGGGCCACCCAACCTACACATGCCTGAACATTACGGACAATTCAGCCTGGACAATCCACCCAACCTGCACATCCCTGAACACTGTGGACAATTCAGCCTGGATAATCCAACCTATCCTGCACATCTTTGGACTGTGGGAGGAAACCAGAGAACCCAGACAAAATCCATGCAGAATACCCCAATAAGGTGGTCATCCCTTTCTTATTTCCCAGTTCCAACGAAATAACTTCAATGGGCGTACTCCCAGCAATATCTTCCCTAAGCAAAAACATAATGCTATCCTGAATCAAAAATGCTACTCCCACTCCTCTCTTGTCCCCCTTTCTATTCTTCCTATAGCATCTATACCCTGGAACATTAAGCTGCCAGTCCTATCCATCCCTGAGTGATACCTCTGTAGTTGCTATAATATCCCAGTGCCATGTTCAAAACCATACCCTGAGCTCATCTGCCTTCCCTGTCAGGCCTCTTCTATTGAAGTAAATGCAGTGCAACTGCTCAGTCCGACTTCATTCTGTGCCTTGCCCTTGCCTGCCTTGACTATTTGGCTTCTGACCTGTACCAGTCTCAGACATACTCTTTCCTCACTATCTTATTGGGTTTACACCCACTCCCTCACTGGTTTAATGCCTCCCGAGTATCACTAATATCTCCCTGTCTGGATGTTAACACCTTCCAATTCAGGTACAATCCATCCTTCTTATGCAGGTCAACTCTACTCCAGAGGAGATCACAATGATCCAAAAAAATGTGAATCCTTTTCCCCTGCACCAGCTCCTTAGCCACTCATCCAGCATCTCCTCCTCCTCTGTAATATGGACATTTTTCAAGATGTCACCATTTATTTCCTCACATTCTATATCTCCCATGTACTTCTTCACAGTAAACACTGATGCAAAACACTGGTTTCCTATCTCGCCCATCGCCTGCAGCTCCACACAATGGCTGTCTTGCTGATCTTGGAGGGTCTCTATTTTCTCCCTAGTTAGCCTTTTTTTCTTCATGTATTTATAGAAGCCCTTCGGATTATTCTTAAACCTATTCGCCAAAGCTATCTCACGTCCCTTTTTTGCCTCCTGATCTCCCTCTTAATTATACCCCTACTGCCTTTATACTCAATTTTTTGGATTGGAATAAATGCAAAATATAACAACCTGACAAAACAGACGAGGGCAGGACTTACTCTCAATAAAAGTAGGGCCTTGAGTAGTGATATGGGAACAGAGAGATCGAGGGCTTCACGTCTTTGAAGTTTGTGTTACATGTAGACAGGGTGGTTAATAAGGTGCTAAGCACACTTACCTTGATTGTTCAGACCTTGGAGTACAGGAGTTGGGACGTTATGTTGAGGATGTACAAGATGTTGGGGAGGCCTCTTCTGGAATACTCTGTCCAGCTCTGGTTGTGCTGTTATAGGAAGGAGATTATTAAATTGGAGCAGGTTCAGAAGAGATTTACCAGCATGTTGCCATGAATGGAGGGATTGTGTTCTAAGGAGAGGCTGGATAGGCTGGGAATTTTTTCACTGGCGTGCACGAGGTTGAGGCGTGAGCTTATTAGAGGTTTATAAAATTAGAAAGAGTGTAGACAGGGTGAATAGCCGGGGGAGGGGGGATTCAAAACTCGGGTGCATTCATTTTGAGAAGAAATGAGAAAGATTTGAGAAAATACATGAAGGTTTTAATAAAAAAGATACACGTGTGGAATGAACTTCCAGAGGAAGTGGTAGCTGTGAATACAATTACAATATTTAAAAGACATTCAGATAAGTACATAAATAGGAAATATTTGGATGGATGTGGACCAAGCGGAGGCAGGTACAATTAGTTCAGTTTGGAATTATGGTCGGCATGGACTGGTTGGACCACAGGGCCTGTTTCCTTGCTGTATAACATTATGACTCTAATCCTCACGATCCCTAAATTCCTCCATCCTCAACTCGCCTGATCAATGTCACCTAAACCATCCTCACAACTCTTCCTTATTTATATAATTCCTCACTAGCCACAGAACGCTCCCTATCTCACGTCCTCCAGTTTCTCAAATCTCTGCGATATGTGCCTTTCTTTAGTTCCAACCTTGAGGATGCCCTCATTCACTCCGATTGGTTGGAGGACAAACTCGTACGACCTGGTCCTCCAGTACTGCCCTCTGGCCCTATTGGCCTGCGCTGACATCACTCACCTCACAATGGGCCCCGGATGATTGGTGGGATCCTCCCTCTCTCTGCTCTGGGATGAGCTTCAACATTCACAGTGAATGGGACAGTATCACAGAGCACAGGGGCTGGGGGCTATTCAGCCCATTGGGGCTGTACTCTCTCCCTCTGGAGATGCTGCAAATCTGTCCCAATTCCCTTCCCATTTGCCCATAGCACCCCAAATCTTCCCTTAAAAAGTAAAATTCCAAATCTGTTTATGAATAATTGCTGAGTCTGTCCAGCTGCCATTCAGACTATTCCAGATGCTCAGAACTTACTGAAGAACATAATGTTCACATATTCACTTATTATTTGCCAATTACCTGAAAATAGTTACTAAAATTGTGACATTGTTAACAATTCCCCTCTCTCTGAAAATTAAATATCTTAGAAACAAATTTGCCGCTGATCAAAATCACTGCTTAACCTTCTCAGCTCCAAGAACAATTATCTGTGCTTCTGCTAGCTCTCCACAAAAGAGGAACACATCTTATTTTCATTTATTAGTGTCATAGAGATGTACAGCACAGAAACAGACCTTTGGTCCAATTTGTCCATGCCAACTAGGAATCCTCAACAACTGGAGCCCCATTTGCCAGCGATTGGTCCGTATCACTTGAAACCCTTCCTGTCCATGTACCCAATCAGATGCCTTTCAAATGTTGTAATTGTATCAGCCTCCACTACTTCATCTGGCAGCTCATTCCACACACACACCACTCACAGCTTGAAAACTTTGCCCCTTAGATCCGTTTTAAATCTTTGCCCTCTCAACTTAAGCCCATGCGATTGTTTTGAACCCACCTAACTGGGGGAAAAGACCCTGGCTGTTCACCGTATCCATGCCCCTCATGATTTTATAAATCCCCATGAAGTCACCTCTCAGTCTTTGACTCTCCAGGGAAATTAACCCTGGCCTATTCAGCCTCTCCCTGTAGCCCAAATCCTCCAATCCTAGCAAAGTCTTTGTAAGTCTTGTCTGAACTCTTTCAAGATTCACAACATCCTTCCCAGAACAGGGGATTTCGAACTTAAAACATAATTCCTGAAATGGCTTAATCAATGTCCTGTCCAGCCACAATTTGACATCCCAGCTTCTGTACTCAATGCATTGACCAATAAATATAAGCATACCAAACCCCACCTTCACTAGCCTGCCTATCTATGACTCTACTTACAAGAAACAATGAACCTGCACTCCATGGTCTCTATGTTCAGCAACATTCCCAAGGACTTTACCATTAAGTGTATAAGTCCTGCCCTGATTTGCCTTTCCAAAATCCAACAGCTTACATTTGTCTAAATTGAACCCAGTCTGCCATTCCTCGCCCCAATGGCCCATCTGGTCAAGATCCTGTTGTATTCTGAACTAACCTTCTTCACTGTCCACTACACCTCCAATTTTGGTGTCTTCTGTAAACCTACTGACCATATCTCATATTCACATCCAAGTCAAATATTTAAGGACCCAATATCCATTCCTGCAACACGCTGCTGCTCACAGGCCTCCAGTCCACAAATCAACCCTCTGCACCACCCTCTGCCTCCTACCTTCAAGCCAGTTTTGTATCAAAATGGCTAGTTCTCTCAACATTTCATGTTATCTAACCTTGCCAACCAGTCTGCTTTGTGGAACATCGTTCAGTGTCCATATAGACAACATTCACAATCTGCCTTCATCAATCATCTTTGTCACATCTTCAAAAAAAAACTCAATCAAGTTAGAGAGAGAATTTCCCACACACAAAGCCATGCTATCTATCCCTAACCATTCCTCGTCTTTCCAAATACATGTAAATCCTGTCCCTCAGAATCCATTCCAACAACTTGCCTGCCACTGACTTCAGGCTCACTGACTTCTTGTTCCCTGGCCTTTCCTTACCACCTTTTTAAATAATGGCACATGTCTTCCAGCACCTCACCTGTCACCAAAGACAATATAAATATCTCAGGGAGGGGCACTGCTATCACATTCCTAGCTTTCCACAAATGTCTGGGATACACCTTAACAGGTCCCAGAGATTTATCCACCTCGATATGATTCAACACATCCAGTACTACCTCCTCTGTAATATGGTCAGGAGGCGGGCAGCAGTGGACAATTCATTTACTGAAAGGTCTGTGAACATAATAGTAAAATACTAAACAGAGCAAAATTACACTCAGAGACTGAGGAAGCTAGATAGTGAACAAGTGGACATCAAGGTGCTCAGAGGCGAATCGGAGCAGTTTTATGATCCCACAGTCAGAGATGTCTAGCACCGAAACAGACTCTTCAGTACAACCCATCTATGCCAACCAAATATTCGAACCTAATCTATTCCCATTTGCCAGCACTTGGCCGACATCCCTCTGAACCCTTCCTATTCAACTGCCTTTGAAATGTTACAATTTTTGTTGCCCTTTAGGTCCCTGTTGAATTTTCCCCTCTCACCCTTAACCTATATCCTCTAGTTCTGGGCTCCACCACCCCAGGGTAAACACCTTGTCTATTTACGCTATCCAAGCCCCTCACGATTATATAAATCTCTTCAAAATTACACCTCAGCCTATGACACTCCAGGGAAAATGGCCCCAGTCCCTATTATGCCTCTCCCTGCAACTCAAATCCTCCAACCCTGGCAACATCCTTGAAAATCAATTCTCAAACCTTTCAAGTTTCAGTGCCTCCTTCTGATAATAGGGAGACCAGAATTGCACACAATATTCCAAAAGTGGCCTAACCAATGTCCTGTCCAGCTCCTGTACTCAACGCTCTGACCAACAAAGGGAAGCATACCAAATGCCTTCTTCACTGTCTTATCGACCTGTGACTCTACTTTCAAGGAACTGTGAACCTGCATTCCAAGGTCTCTTTGTTCAGCAAGACTCTCCAAGACCTTACAATTCAGTGTGAGTCCTGCTCGGATTTGCTTTTCTAAAATGCAGCACCTCACATTTATCTAAATTAAACCCTATCTGCCACTCCCCAGCCCATTGGCCCATCTGATCAATATCCCATTGTATTCTGAGACAACCTTTATCACTGACCACAATACCAACAATTTTGGTGTCACCAGCAATCTTACTAACGGTACCGCCTCTATTCACATCCAAATCATTTAAACGAATGACGAAACAAATCCAGAGAAAAAATATCCATTTCCCTGGGTGTGAATGTGCTCTGTGTAAATCCTGCCCCATGACTCTCTATCAGGGAGAGCTGCACATACTCCCCTCTGAACTTTGCCCCCTACAAAGATGGCGGCTGCACGTGTCCAGTGAATCGTTGCCCCGAATAAAGATGGCGGCACTGACTCGAGTCAATCGCGAAATGAGGCATTTTCCGGTTTACTGCAAAAACGAGACTGTAAATTTCAAATTTGTCTTTTCCGATGTGCACCAAATGTTCGCAAAACCTCTCAGCCCAGACCGTCACCGTTTCCCTCCCGCTTGCTGCTGTTTATTTCTTTCCTTACCGACAGCTCTCCGCCCGCACAGCCGCGCTGTCCGCGAGGATGATCACGTGGTATAATCAAGTCCCGCCTCTCATTCACTCTGATTGGTCGGAGGGCCAACCGCCTCGCCAGGTCCTCCAGCCCCGCCCCTGTACTTCCATTGGTCCACCGCTGACATCAATCATCCTGTGACCATTGTTGGCTGGAGCATGCGCACTGCTTCCTGGCTTTTGTTGCTCTGCATAAGTTACAAGCGTGAGGGACAAAGTTAAAAACACACAACCACCTGATGCAGCAGCAGCAGCGCTAGTGCTTCCAAATAAACCTGTTGGACTATAACCTGGTGTTCTGGGAATTTTAATTTTGTCCATCCTAATCCAACATCAGCACCTCCAAGTCACGAGTGAGGGAGGAATGTGTTATAAGTGATTTCTGTCTAGGCTTTCTGAATCTCCGGAGAATAGTTCCTGACACTTGGCTAACTATTCTAACTCTAGGGATCTGATTCAGAACAACCGGGTCCTGCCTCCGAACTCTGCCAACCGCGGACTGTCCTTTAACCCTTGTGTCAAGGGAGACTGTCCACAAGGTTAAGTTCAAAAAGGCGAACTCCAAGTTGACTGGTATCAGCCCTTATCCCCACCGGCTGTCACTTTTCCCGTGGCAATTCGAAATACTGCGAGACACACACAGACAGAGCAACAGATGTTTATTCAATCTTCGAAGATTGGGCGAGTTCCAAAAAGGACTTCGGAAATCGCAACGGGAGATTTTACAGCACTAATACTTATACATTATTTTTCCATTCAAATACATTGGTGATAATTCCATTGGTTTAAACATCTCACGCTATGGATTTTTCTTACATTAAAAATCATTAATGACAATTCCATTGGTTAAAGCATTTCACGCTTTTCTCTGCCAATTTTTTTAATTAAAATGTTATATTATTTTACAATTTCTGCTACTAGTTATAACATTTATTGATGTCATGAAAAGAGCTTTCATTGTATATTGCCCTCTGTGTCTAACTGAAGCATTCCTTGGTTTCTTGCCCAAGGTTACCATGTTCCTGGCATAACAGAGGTAACTTCTAGTTCATGCTTCATTATGGCCTAGTCGATCATTAGTTTCATAATTTAGTTTTTATTCATTAAACCTCAGTTTTAGTACAGTGAGTGTGTGTGTAGGTGTGTGAGTGAGTGTGTGTGTATGTATGTGTGTGAGAGTGTGTGTATGTGTGTGTGTGAGTGAGTGTGAGTGAGTGTGTGTGTGTGTGTGTGTGTGTGTATGTATGTGTGTGTGTGTGAGTGAGTGTATGTGAGTGTGAGTGAGTGTGTGTGTGAGTGAGTGTATGTGAGTGTGTGTGTGTATGTGTGTGTGTAGGTGTGTGTATGTGTGTGTGAGTGAGTGTGTGTGTATGTGTGTGGGATATGTGTGAGGTGTGTGTGTGTGTGTGTGTGTGAATGCATGAAACTGCAGAAATTACATTAACCATATCAATTGTATAACATAAGAACTAGGAACAGGAGAAGACAATCCTGCCCTTTGAGCTTGCTCTGCCATTCAATAAGATCATGGCTGATCACTTCGTGGACACAGAACCATTTACCCATGTTCTCACCGTATTCTTTAATTAATTATTTCTGTTTTGAAAAAAAGCTACCTTAGCTTTAAAAACGTTTACTGTACAAACATCAACTACTTCCCTGGGCAATGAATTCCATTGAGGTTAAGAAGTTCCTTTCCAATTCAGTCCTAAATTTGCTGCCTCTAATCTTGAGGTGATGCCATCTTGTCCTAGATTCACCTGCCAGTGGAAACATCCTCTCTACTTCTATTTTATCCATTTCATTCATTATTTTATATGTTTCCATTCTTCTGAATTCCAATGAATATAATCCCAATCTACTCCGTCTCTGTTAAGCCAACCCCCTCAACTCTGGAATCAACCTAGTTAATCTCCTCTGCACCCCCTCTCGTGCCAGTACATCCTTTCTCAACTAAGGAGATAACAACTACATGGAGTACTCCAGGTGTGGCCTCACCAGCACCCAATACAGCTGGAACATAACATCTGCTTTTAAGCACAATCCCTTCAGCATAGAAGGACAAAATTGCATTTGCCTTCAGAATTGATTGTTATACCTGGTGACCAACTTCACGCAGTAGGATACTCAGGTGCCTCTGCTTAGCAAAAATGCAACTTTTTAAAATTCAATTAATAATCTCTTTTTACTGTTACTCCAACCAAACAGTATGACATTACATTTATGAACATTATATTCCATATGACCGACCATTGCCCACTCACTCAATGTATCTATGTTCCTCTGCAAAGTTCCACAGTCCCGCGCACACTTTGTCCTGCTACTCATCATCGTGTCATAAGCAAACTTTAACACCCTAAATGTGGTCCCCAACTCCAAATCATCTGTATCAATTCTAAATAATCACAGTCCCAACACTGATCCCTGAGGCACACAACTAGTCACTGATTGCCAGCCAGGATAATATGCATTTATCCCCACACTTTGCTTCCTGTTAGTCAACCAATCTTCTATCCATGCTAATACTATACCCCTAATGCCATATACCTTTATATTATGCAACAGCCTCTTGCACAGCACCTTTTTGAAGGCCTTTTGGAAATCCAGGTACACTGCATCCACTGGGTCCACATTGTCCAACTTGCTTGAAATGTCTTCATAGAATTCCAAAAGATTTTTCAAGCATGACCTGCCCTTCATGAACCCATGCTGTATCTGTCCAATGGGACAATTTCTATCAAGTCCCTGCTATTTCTTCCTTGATACTAGATCAAAGCATCATTCCCACTATAGAGAAGAAGCTGTCTGGGGTATAATTACCCATCTTTTGTCCACCTCCTTTTTAAAACAGTGGCGTCACTTTTGCTGCTTTCCAAACTGCTGAGACTGCCATGAAGTCCAGTGAATTCTGGAAAATTACTGTCAGTGCATTTGCTATTTCTCCTGGGATACATTCTGTCAGGGAAAAGAGAATTTTCTATTATTAGCTCAATTACCTCCAACAGTCCAAAACTAGGTGTTCTGTAATAATGATAGCTTCCATATCCTCACCTACCTTTGTGTCTTTGTTAATTACTGGCAAGATATTAGTATCCTCCACTGTGATGTCCCGTAACTAAATGCTCCTCCTCTTTTTCCAAAAGACCAACGTTTACTTTTGCCACTCTTTTCTCATTATTTATGTTTATAGAAACATTTGCTATCTGTCTTTATAGTCTGTGCTAGCTTATTTTTCTCATGTTCGAGCTTACATTTCTTTGTAACTCTTCTGTGGCTTTCTGTTGACCTTTAAAGTTTTCCCAGTTCTAGTTTCATGCTGGTTTTGGCCACTTTGTATGCCTTTCAATTTGATCACTTTCCTTAGATACCCATCGTAGAGAACACCTTTTCTTACAGTCCTTCCATTTCACTGGAATATACCTTTGCTGAGGACTTTGGAAAATGTCTTTGAAAATCTTCCACTGCTCATCAACTGTCCCACCATAAAATCTTTGTTTCCAGTCTACGTTATCAAGGTTCTCCCTCATTCTATTGTAGTTCCTCATGTCCAAGCACAGGACCCAGAAATTATATTTTATCTTCACACTCTCCATATGTATTAAATTCAACCATACAGTGATCACTTCTTCCGAGAGGATCCCTAACTCTGAGGTCACTAATTATTCCTGTCTCATTGCAGAGGATCAGATCTTGGATAGCTTGCTCCCTTGTAGATCTATTTCATACTGTTCAAGTAAAATATCACAGATACACTTAATGAACTCTTCATAGCTACCCTGACTGAGCTGGTTTGACCAAAATACATGTACATTAAAATCACCCATGATAATAACCGTACCATTTTTACAGGCATTAGTTATTTCTTTGTTTATTGCCCATCCCAATATGATGTTATTATTTGGTGGCCTATACACTGCGCCTATCAGTGACTTTCTTGGTAGAATTTTGAATGCATCATTCCTGTTTCTCCTAATGTATGGCAAAAACAACAACTACTCGTATTGTATGGAATCTTTCACAATGGCAAATGTCCTAATCTTTAAGGATGATAGAATAGGTTAGGGAGACGATTTGACGGACTTCTGCCCTTGACACTTCCAATTGTAGAGTGATGCAGATGGGGCAGGTTGGAAAGGGAACATGCAAAGGGGAAATGGAGGAGTGCAGGCAGTGTATAAGGTCTTAAGGACAGAGGAGGTTCCAGACTGAGTCTGTCTGTGATAGAGAGTATGGCTGCCTCATGGAGTTTGAAGCTCTGCAATGGGTTCATGCAAGTCATATTAGTCGAGGATATTATAACGGTGGCTGAGATAGCTTTTCATGAGGACTTGTCTCCTGAGGTAGTGTGGGCTGAGGTGAGAAACAGAAGGGGAGAGGTCACACTGCTTGGAGTTTTTTTATAGGCCTCCACAGAGTTCTAGGGAAGTGGAAGAGAGGATTAGCAAAATTATTCTGGGTAAGAGCAAAAGTCCCAGGGTGGGCATTGTCTATAAACCTCAGGCACATGCGCAGTTTGGTTCCTATGTAGGACATGCGCAGTGTCACATTGATCAGGACAGAGAGAGCTGCGATCGGCTTCAGAGAGCGGCGCTCAGAGCCGGGTGTGGGAGCCTCGCTGGGAGAAAGGAGCGGAGAGAATTCACAAGTGCGGGATACAGGTTAAAAAAAAAACGAAAAAGCCCCTCCAGGCCCGGGGAAGGAGGTGGCGGTCTCTGATCAGGGAAGCGGCTCAGGGTCACGGCCGCCATTTGTTTGAGGGAAGAGGGAGCGCTCTGGGCCGCCATGTTGAGAAGGTCAAGGTGCAGGAGGGCGGGGATATCGGGGTCTGTAGAACAATCAGAGGAAAGGGAAGCCCCATTGTTCCTGATGAATTCCATGAACACAGCGTCACTGGGCGGTCCCGCAGGAATCTCCTCTCTCAGTCCCTGCTGTGATGTTTCACCCCAATCACAACCAGCAGCTCTCCTCCTCTCTCAGCTCCCCCTCTGTCCTTCCTGCAGCATCTGTCCCCTGGGGCATTGAGCTGCCTGTCCTGTCCCTCCCTCAGCTGTTGTTCTGTAATCCCTGTGATATCCCAGTCCCATCTTAGATTACTTCACTAAAGACAGGAATGTACCCGAGGGATTTTTCTTAACATCAGCAATTGTTTAATACTCACTTACATGTTTTTAATTATATCTTTTTTGATGTATTTAATTCACATTCAATCATTTGCAATGGTGGGATTTGAACCTGTGTCCAGAGAACATTTGTTGAGTTTCTGGATAAATTGCCTCACAATAATGCCACTAGGCCATCACTTCGCCTGCTCACAGGTTGCACATCCCACTGCAACATGAATCGAAACCCTGTCTTTTTGCACCATTGTTTAATCCCGAACTCTGGTGATATCCCTCAGTATCCCTCCATGTGGGGCCCCTCACCGTGTGGGTCTAATTGCTGCCTCTATCAACGTCTCTTACTCTTGCAGCTACTCCAGATCCTGAGCCAACAGAATTCTCCACTCCAGAGAGATGAGGCAGTACAGGCCCGGAATGGAGACTGGCATTTTGCAGATCTCTGTGGGCTCAGTGCCATTCTCCATGTGTAACCCTCACAAGTATCAGTCTAATTTCCCATTCTGCCTATTTGTGTGTCTTCTACAGATACTCAGGGAGTTTGTGACTCAAGAGACTTGCCAACTGCTGGTTGGGAAGATGATTGGTCAGCCAGAGAGACAAAGGTCAGGGAGGTTGGGAGCCTTCAATAAATCCTGCCGCCAGGTAAGATCACTCACAGTGCACAGAGCAGAGAGCAGTGAGAGGGCTCCAAACATCAGCTAACAGGACATGACACAGATATTGTGCTGGAGGGGGAGCACAGTACAGACTCCCCTCAGGTTCAATCACCACCCCTACTTTACGTTTTATTGTACTGAGACAGCATCGGGAGTTCCCAGTTTTCAATCCAGGCGTGTGCTGTCTTGGTGAGCACCAGGACAACAGAGGGGAATGCAGGCCTTCAAAGAGATGGTAGTAATGCTGCCTGGGATCTTTCTGTTCCCTAAACCCTCTCCAACACTGCATCTATGGTTCGTCTTGTGGATCAGTGTCTTCAATCATTCTAACACCTATAACACTTCCTATCTCTGTCATGTCCTCTCCTCTCACCAATTTCTTGACATATTTGAAATGTCCAGTCCAGATCCCATCCATATCGCTGTAACGTGCGTCAGTTCCTACAACTTGCCTTGACTCGATAGTCTCCTCCTCCAACAACCGAAGACATTGGGTCTGTTTCTGTGCTGCATGATTCTTTGTTCGAGGTTTCCTAAACGGAATGAGTTGGCCCATTTCCCTTCAAACCTTCTCCTCTCCATGTACCTGCCCAAGTGTCTTTTCCATGTTGTAATTGTACTTATTTTTACCATTCTCTCTGGCAGTCCATTCCGTCTATGCACCATCCTCTGTGGAGAATGTTGCCCCTCAGCTCCCTCTTTAAATTCTTGCTCTCTCACCTCACATTTATGCCTCTAGCTTTCGACTCACCTACCCTTGGCAATTCACGTTAGTTAGGCCCTACATTGTTTCATAAACCTTCATAAGGTCAACCTGTGGCCTTATTGATGACAGTGTTACTAATATCTCCAACTCATGTACTCAATGCGCTGGCCAATGAAGGCAACTGTGCCAAATGCTGCTTTCCCCACCCTGTCCACCTGTGATGTCACTTCCAAGAAACAATGTAACTGCACCCCTTGGTCTCTCTCTGTTTGACAACACTGTCTAGGGCCCGAACATTAACTGTGTTAGTCCTCCCTGGTTTGTCTGAACTAAATCCAACACCTGAATTAAACTCCATCTTTCATTCCTTGGCCCATCTTGAACATCTGTACCAACCTCAAATTTCTTTCTGGCCTTACGATTGTTTGGGGTCCCACACCCCTGCCAGATGAGTTTAAATCCTCTCGAGCAGCTTCAGCAACTCTCCCCACCAGGATATGGGTCCCACTCCTGCTCTCAGTTCAGGTGTCTTCCCCACCCTGTCTGCTTGTGCTGACATATTCAGACATCTTGAGATTTGTCCACCAAGGTCCTGCCCTGCCCTCCCCACCACACTCTCCCCCTCCCTTCCCCTCCTCTCGCCCTCCCTCCCTTCCCCTCTCTCGCCCTCCCCTCCCCTCCACTCCCCTCACCCTCCCCTCCCCTCCTCTCGCCCTCCCCTCTCCCTCGCCCTCCCCCCCCTCCCCTCGCCTCCCCTCCCCTCCCCTCCCCTCCCCTCGCCCTCCCTCCCCTCGCCCTCCCCTCCCCTCGCCCTCCCCTCCCCTCGCCCTCCCCTCCCCTCCACTCTCTCGCCCTCCCCTCCCCTCCCCTCCACTCTCTCACCCTCCCCTCCCCTCCACTCTCTCGCCCTCCCAGCCTACCCTCCCCTCCCCTTTCTCGAACTCGCCTCCACACTCTCGCCCTCCCGGCCCTCCCCTTACCTCCCCTCTCTCGCCCTCCCTTTCCCTCCTCTCTC
>NW_026868519.1:0-39620 GCF_020745735.1 Hemiscyllium ocellatum | reverse complement strand
CCCCCCCCCCCCCATTCCAATTTACAGCCAGTCAAATAATAATCTATTTTTTGCCACCAAAGTGGATTACATCACATTTATCCACATTATACTGCCATGCATTTGTCCACTCATTCAACTTGTCTGAAGATTTCTGATGAAGTGTTTATGCCTGAAATGTCTATTCTCCTGCTCCTCAGAAGCTGCCTGGTCTGCAGTGCTTTTCCAGCACCACACTTTTCAACTCCAGCATCTGTAGTCCTCTCTTTCTCCTAGTAGAAACTGAAACATCTCTGCATCCTCCTCACAGCTCACCCTCCCACCCAGCTCTGTGTCATGTGCAAACTTGGAGTGATTATGTTGAGGTCCATCCTCTAAATCAGTACTCGATGCTGTGAATAGCTGGGGTCTCCACATTCATGTCGTGCCATTCTTGAACAAGATCCATTTGTTCCTCTTCTTTTTTCCCTGTCTGCTAAACACGTTTATATCCAGTTAAGTACAATATCCCCAGTCGCATGCTGTATAATTTTGGACATTAATCTCTTGTGAGGGACATTGTGGAAAACTTTCTGAAAGGGAGGGTATGAAAAGGGGTGATCGAAATTGGTCCAAGGCAGCGAGGACACTATGGTTCCTTTCCAGTGCTGAAAGGAGAAAGGAAGGGAAGATGCCCTGGGATGTGGCACCATGCTGAAGGTGGTGGGATTGGCATGGGTGAGCCATTGACAATGCAGCGTGGTTGGGATGGAAGGTGAGAGCACAGAGAGAACGATGGTGGTTCTGGAGCATTGAAAATGTGTAAATGCTGAAATGCAAGGAACAGATGGTGGAGGGCACTTTGCACCACGTTGGTAAGTCAGGGCAACTTCAGCTGAAGAACACTGGAAGATATATATGATGTGCTGAGTTGGCAGGCTGCATCACCTTGACATGATACACAGGATATGGCGAAAGCCAGAGAATGGCATGAGTTCCCTTCTGGAAATGAACTTTGTCCAGGAAGCTGTGGGAGGCTGTGGACCTGGAGTGAATGTCCATCAACTGCTTGTTCTGAGAAACATAGACAAAGGTATCTTGGAAGTAAAGGGGAAAGAATGATGGAAAGTGGAAACAACGTAAATGAGATTTTCCGGTTCAGGGGGAGAACAGGAAGTGGTGCCAATCATTCCTCAATGTTTAAGGTGACAGTGGGCAGGGCCAAGGAATCCACTATGTAGCTGAGACAATGGCTGAATTAGCTCGGACCCATGACCCAAAGGAACAATGCTCTTTTGGGGGAAGTGAGTGTACAGCTTGAAGGGAATTTGTTTGATTTGAGATCGAGCAGGACACTGGAAGAACACATCAAGCCAGACAGCGGCAGGAGATGGAGAAGTCAATGTTTCGGGTATTACCATTCTTCAGGACTGGAGGTGGGGTTAGGAAGAGTTGCAGATCAAGAGAGGGGGTGTAGGCATTATGGGTGGCGAGAGGGGCAGAGTGGTGAGGTGGTGCTAGGTGAATTCGGTGGGAGGTGGGATCTGGTAGATCGATGTGAGGCTTGAATCCGGTTGGTAGCTGGAAGGAGGGATTGGTCAGAGGGAGGGAAGGGAGGAAGCAGGGATGGAAAGGGAGTCTTGGAATTCGTGGGAATGTTATTGAGTCAATGCTGTGTCCTCCGGACTGCAAGATGCCCTGGTTAAAGATGAAGAGAAGACTGCATCGGGATCACCAAATACAGTAAACAAGGTTAGAGGAGAGGCAGGTGAACTTCTATCTCACCTGGAAGGACAGTTTGGGTCCCTTGGATGGAGGTGAGGGAGGTGGTGTGCCAGCAGGTTTTACATAACGTACGGTTGCAGGGTAAGGCAGATAGGGGGTTTGGGGGGTGTGGTGGTGGAAGGGGTGTTGATGGGGACGGTGGCGTGAACGAAGCAGTGACGAAGGGAATTGTCCCAGGGGAAGGCAGAGACGGGTGGGAGGGGAAAATTCTCTAGGAGGTGGCAGATGTGTTTGAAGATGATGCGCTGGAAGCGTGGACTGGTGACGTGGTATGTGAGAACAAGGCAGACCTTGTTTTTATCATGTTTGGATGGGGTGGGGTTTAGAGCAGTGGAGCAGGGAATGGAGGGGTGTGGTGGAAGGCTGTCTGGATGACTCGGGGGGGTAACGCACATTGTTCGATAGAGGTGAGCATCTGGGATGCTTGGGAATGCAAGGTGTTATGGACCAGGCCAGACCCCTCAACACGTTCATAGGGTCACAGAGTCATAGAGATGAACAGCACGGAAACAGACCCTTCAGTCCAACTTGTCCATGCTGACCAGATATCCCAAAATGATCTACTCCCACCTGCCAGCACCCGGACCATATCCCTCTAAACACTTCCTATTCATATACCCATCCAGATGCCTTTTAAATGCTGAAATCAATAGACAATTGACAATAGGTGCAGGAGTAGGCCATTCAGCCCTTCGAGCCTGCACCACCATTCATTATGACCATGGCTGATCATCCACAATCAGTATCCTGTTCCTGCCTTATCCCCATACCCCTTGGTTCCACTATCTTTAAGAGCTATGTCCACCTGTTTCTTGAAAGTATCCAGAGACTTGGCCTCCACTGCCTTCTGGTGCAGAGCATTCCATACACCCACCACTCTCTGGGTGAAGACGTTTCTCCCCAATTCTGTTCTGAATGGCCTCCCCCTTATTTTTAAACTAACGATGTTAAACGATCGTACTAGCCTCTGCCACTTCCTCTGGCAGGTCATTCCATACACGTACTACACTCTGTGTGAAAAAGTAGCCCTCTTACGTCACTTATATATCTTTCCCCTCTCAGCCTATACCTATGCCCTCGAGTTCAGGACTCCCCCACCCGAGGGAAGAGACTTTGTCTCTTTATCCTATCCATGTCCCTCATGATTTTAGAAACCTCTATAAGGTCACCCCTCAGCCTCCGACATTCCAGACAAAACAGCACCAGCTTCTTCAACTTCTCCCTATACCTCAAATCCTCCAGCCCTGGAATTCATTGAGATGGGGACGCAGGGGCACGAACATGAGCCCTTCACTGAGGAACAGACCATTCCACCTCACAGCTCAAGGTCGGGAGTCGGTATGGGTTGGTGACTATGTGGCAAATCTCCGGGGTGGGGGTCACGAGGAGGCTATATGGGGTAGGGGCAAGGGCAATGTGGTGTTGGAAGTGATGTTGTGGGTGGGGACTAGGTGTGGGAGCGGTGCGCAGGAGTGGGATGGAGGATTTACTATGGGGAGGGGGTGGAAAGACGGATGAAGTAGAGTGGAGGGAGGAGAGGTGGAGAGGTAGGGTGTACTGTGGAGATAGGCAGCTGAGGAGGGAGAGCTAGTGTACTGCCTGGCTGCAGATGGGCAGTAGGTGGGCACATTTTGCCAAGCATCTCAGCTGGGACCGTAAGGGCAAGCCCGACCTCCCAGTCACAGCCCGTTTCAATTCCACTACTCACGATCTCTCCAACATGTCCATCCTCAGCCTCCTCCATTGCTACAGTGACTCAGACCGAAAGTTTGAGGAACAACATCGCACCATCATCTGCCTGGGCAGTCTACAGCCTGAAGGACCCAACATTGAGGTCTCTAATTTCAAATAACCTTCCCACCCATCCCCCGACTACTTTTCCATCCCCACCTCCTTCCTTCCATCCATTCCTTGACCCCTCCTGCCAGCTACCAACCAGATTCATGCCTCCCATCGATCTACCAGGTCGTAACTATCACTTGCATTCACCTATCACCATGTCACCACTCTGCCCATCTCCCCACCCATAACCCTCTCCCTCCACTGTCGTTATCTGCAACTCCCCCTCCTCCTATCTCCAGTCCTGAAGAAGGGTTATACCTCTCCACCTCCTGATGCTGCCTGGCTTGCTGTGCCCTTCCAGCCTCCTGCCTGTCCAATTAGGATTCCAGCATCTGCAAGTTTTTTTTCTCTCTGATGACAGATGGAGACCACCCAAGAGAAGAGATAGCACAGCAGAAAGGGCCTGCTGAGGATATCTCTTCAAAGCCATCCCCAGAAACTGAGAGCTGTTGAAGGAATGTCGGGCATGTTGAAGTCACCTTCAACTCCAGGTTCAAATGAAAGCTGTCACAATGTGCATCTGCACAGTGTTGATGATACCCCCGTTACATCATCAGGCTGAAGTATCCCTTGTTACAGCCCCATTGAGAACCCCTTCCATCCCAGTTTACATTTATCAATGGGTGAGGGTCATGTTGACACAATCTCACCTTGACCAGGAAGAACGCAGTTCAATACTTCAGTTTCTCTCCTTCTCTAGCACCTGTTTGGTTTCCACAAGATTCATTGTTAATGATCCTGATAGGTCTTCCTCTCTTTCGTCACTGCGTTTTGCAGCACCTAACCCCCATCCCCCAGGCATGGTTATCAGGCCCTGCATCACAGCCCTCGCATTCCCCATTCTTCAGCTCCCATCCGTAACCCACTCCCTCCCTCTCCCTCTCTCAAAACCATGATAGGGTTCCCCTCATCTTCCACCCCACCTGTTTCCATTTTCAGTCACCTTCCTCTTTCATTTCCACCACCAATGATGACTTACCCTTGCCCTACCTTTGCTGCATTCCGAAGTGTCGATTCCTTCTCTGACGCTGTTCCCCATTCCTCAAACTGGTCCAACAGTCCCTCCCTTCTCTGCTGCACCTTTCTATGAAGATGGTGCTGGACATGTAAATCTTGCCTTTCATACCTTCGTGCTCTCAACCAGCCAAGGACCCAAACATTTCTACACAGCAATGTAGTGATTTTTTGTGCACTTGAGTGGGCAGACTCTGCTGCTAACAGAATGGCAATGCTGCTTTGAGGAGTTCAAAAGGAGCTTGTCGGATTGTTTTACACAGCAGCTCGCTACAGTCTCCCAGCATGACCTGCAGCAATTCAAACACTTCATTTACACAAGCGCTGACACACAGAATATATATTTTTATTGCAATTTTAATAAAAATGATCAATTTTAGGCTTTACACATCATTGATCAAGTTTTTGTCACAGATATCCAATCTGATGTTTGTCATGCAACGCTCTGGATAAAACAGTGAGTTATAAATACATCAGTCTGCCTCACTGTCAGAGCTAGTCACCTGTTGAATAATCTCCCATTCAGGGTTACCAAATACATGACTCCTCTCACCAGCTCCTGTCTGAATTTTCTCTGTGTCAGCCCATAGATACACGTGTTTGCACATGAACTGAGAAGCTGCAGCATAAACCCAACTTGTTGGGTGATGTATATCGGGTGACTGTAATATTTGTCCGCATAGTTAACGTTTGTTACTGGCCAGTTTACCGAATGCACCGTGTACGTCATCCATAAAAGAATGAAATTGGCAGACATAACGAAAAGCAAAATCATTGATTTTCTCCGATTTTTCACCTCTGGGTCACATTTGTTCTCAGTGTTACTCCGGAGTGCCCTTCGGACTCTATTTGCTGCTATAATGTGTTGGATGCTCAGAGCATTGAACAAGAAAATGTAAAACATAGGAGTGATAAAGGAGTGATAATGGTGTCGATCCATTCATATGCTTTCCACAAGGGGGACGTGTAATAATCAGCAGTTGGAACACAATGCCATGGTATGTTGTCAATTTGAATGGCAGGTTCCATGAAATAATAAAAGGGAATGCTTCTCAAACAGCTAACCACGCACACAGTCGCAATAACGATGCTCGCGGTTTTCTGAGTGCAATATTTTGTTTGCAGCTTCTGTTAGCAAATTGCGATAAAGCGATCAAATGTGAAGGTGACAGTAAACCAGACATAACAGTCTACAACGACAATATACGCTACAAAATTTACAGTGCACACTGGAGTCAGATGCAGGAAGGTAATTGAAAAATACAAGCTATTAATCTTGTGTAAGATCACATTGATGATAACCACCAATAGATCTGCTGTAGCTATGCTCACCAGGTAGCGTGTGATACATTTGGTAGACCACACCTTCCTTGAGAGAGGATCACGATTGCCACCAAGTTAACTGTGAGAAGCACAAAGATTAAAGTTTCAATCAAAAATCGTTTCCACTGTACATATTGTAAGGATAAAATTCTGCATTACTTTGTGAGATCTCACACATTGAATCCATTCCCATGCCATTGACTTATGAGCTATACAATGTGGCATTCATAATGGAGGGCTGCATGATGGTTCCGTGGTTAGCACCATTGCTTCACAGTGTCGGGGACCTGGGTTGGATTCCAACTAGAGGTCTGCGTGGAGGTTGGATGTTTTCCCACATATGTGTGGGTTTCCTCCTGCAGTCCAATGGTGTTTAGGTTAGGTGCATTGGCCATGTTAAATAGCACCAGAGTGTACAGGGAAATACATGTTTTGTGGATAGAAATGCAAGGTTGCAAGGAAAGACTGGGTCTGTGTGTAATGCTCTTCAGAGGGTTGGTTCAGACTCGATCCGGCAAATGGCACCTTCAATCCTCCACTTTGTTGATCTTCAAAAGCTATAATTTCAACAAGTCAATGGGGTGAATCTTGCAGCAAGGAGTGAGAATAAATTGCTTGGAGCAGAAATGGGAGCTGATGTTCTCCTACAGAGCACATGCTGGATCCTGGTTGACCGATTAGTTGTTGGGAAGCAGTGGAGAGCTTCCCGTCTAATTTGATGGGCCTGAGGAAGAAGCAGTCTGTACAGAAGACAAACGGGAAGACTTGGATGAGGGGAGCACAACATGGAAGTAACGGGAAGAGATTTGAGAAGAACTTTCTGGTGACAGTTTCCTCCTCTGTTAACATGGCTCACCACCTGCCTCTCCCGCCCCCATTCTCCCACCATCCTGTGGCACCCCGTGCTATCCCAATCAGGAGGACAATGTTGGCCATAAGTTCTAATCATAATCTTCAAACTTCGATACTGTCTTTCTGTTGTACCTTGAGATTATGGGTAATCCACAGAAGATGAGAATTGCTTAATTCTCAAACTAGTAATCATTTGTTCAAATATCTGTAACACAGAATTTGGGCTGTGATCTGATTGCATTTCTTTGGGTAATCCAGAGATAGTTAAAAAAATTGAACTAACTTTGCCCCTGCCATTCTCTTAGTGTTTTATTCCTGAGGGCACCGCTTCAGGAAATCCTGTGGAAATTCCCGAATTATTAAGACAGATTGATTCCCATTCCTGGTTTGTGGTCGGGGTCCTGACACAATTGGTTAAGACCCTGCCATACGGAACTTCAATAGCTGGTATACGAATTAAAGATGCAATTTGATTTGAGGGTTCAGGTTCCTCCATTATCTGACAAGTACTTCATGTCTGGCAACACTTGACCATAACTTTATGTAATCCAAGAAAAATGCTTTTGTATTTTAGCCTGTGTTGTCTAAATTCCTATGTGATCGGCCTTTGGAAAGTTGTGAACTACTTGTAAGATGTCATTAAGCTGTAAAGATGGATATCTACACCTGATGGTTCAACCACCTCATGGATCACAGTCCATCCCTCATCAGCTGATATTTGAGGTGGTCTCCATTCCCTCATTACGGCCTTACTTTTCAAATAATAACACACAGATATTAACTTTGAAGCAGTTTCTGAGTAGCAGTTTGATACAACTCTTGCAGTTCCAAACCTGCTTCTTGCATTTCTACTGAAGAAGATGGGCTACAAATCCCAACCTCTTTCTCTTTCTTTCTGATAACTGAACAGGATGAACGCAAATTTTGAAAATGTAACTCAATTTCCAAATCATCTCACTTTTTGTGGTCTCTTTTCCTTCTAGTCTAACTTAATGGGCCTGAGACCTAGTCATGACAAACATTAGGGAACAATATTCCCTCTTCTTTCACTTCCCTTTCTCCCACCCTTGGTGATGCTAATATTTTTGAACTTGCCAGATTATTTCCTTGAATAAAAGCAATTGCTTCTGTGTAGAAATTTGTTTTCCCTACTCCGATTACCACTTCTCCATTTGCCAAGTCACTCTTTGACCTAACTTTGTATATTGGACCTGTTTCTTTAAACTCCAAGAATATCTCTAATTAAGATTTTCTCCTTCATCAACCCCTCTAGAAGAAAAATTGTGTCATTGTCAGGGACTGACGTGCTCCAGAGACTTTCAATGTCTTTCCTGCTTCACCTCCTTGATTCAAAACATAAGGAAGTATCTCCCCTTTTGAGGTCAGCTACTAGAAACTTCCAGCGGTACTCGTTAATCTTCCAAAAGAGTTTTTAGGACCGTTCTGATCTATGACTTCTTTCTTAGTACATTCCAAGGAACCATGTTAACTTTGTCCCCCTGTGACAGTTTTCCAGCCTACTCCCTGTCCTGATGCCTTCTTGTCTGAAGACTCATTCACTTTTCTATTCCTGTAATTGGTTTCCCATTTACTTTCTAGCATAATAAACTGCTTAAGCAAATGTTTCCAGCTTTGGTATGTCTGGTCTTATTACTATGAAAGCTGGCTAGTTTCTTTACATCACTTTTTGGTTTAACTTTTCTCGCTTATTATTTTGAGAGCCTTCCATTTCTTTTCTCAAATTAGGGCCTCTTAATCAGCAAATTTTCCCACAGCAATTCATTCTCCCTTGCAAATGCCGCAATTTTCTGATTCAGCTTTTTTCTTGTCACCTGATGTTTCAATGGATATGTTCAGTCAAAAGCTTATCAGCATTTGACTTTGTCATAAGCATTAACCGTTTCATACTCTGCAGATTGCTCTACTGTCAATCTGGTGTACACAGTCATAGCTATACCCATCAAAACCCTTTGTAACATTAAGGTCCAAACCTCTTTTAGCCACTTTATCTCCACCTATCACCTCAAATGAGGGAGAGTGCCTTTTAACTCCATCCTCAGTAAAGTTAGTTACTAAGCATATATGTTTGGGTCAATTAGTATTCTGATTGGTATCACAATCATTGCTACTTATTTCTTCCAACTTTATTTAAAGCCCTGCTTTTACAAACTCATGTTCTCTAATTTCCGTGTCTCTTTCGAATTCAAATTTTCTTAATTCAGTTTCTCTCTGCTTTTCTCTCTGCTCTCCATCCATTATCCTTTGATTTCCATTTCCCTCAATTTCAAGTTTTTCATTTCTCTATATCTTTCAAAATGCAGGCTTTAGATGAAATTCTAACTGTCTCTTAGTTAATTCCACTTGTGACATGCAATTTCAGAGTTCCATTCCACAAATTCTAAATGTGGCATCATCAGAAGACATGCCTTGGGGTGGCACAGTGGTGAGCAATGCTGCTTCACAGCAGTAGTATCCCAAGTTCAATTCCAGCCTTGAGTAACTGTCTGTGTGGAGTGTTGCACATTCTCCCACTGCCTGAGTGGATTTCATCTGGCTGCTCTAGTTTCCGCCCACAGTCCAAAGATGCGCAGGTCAGGTGAATTGGCCATAGCGTGAGGGAAATGGGTCTGCATGGATTACTCTTTGGAAGGTTGGTGTGGACTTGTTGAGCCGAAGGGCCTGTTGCCACACTGTTGGGAATCAAACCTAAAAAATCCTGCTTTTGCTTCTACATTCAATGTTTTTATTAAATCCCTCAGTTTATCTTTCATCAAAGAAATCAAAAGAGACACAGATCCCTCTCAAATCCAGTGCATTCAAAAATCCTGAATGAGCTCTCACTTGTTATTCTGCAAGCTGATGTTCTTCCAGGATAAGTCAGATCCTTGACAGGAATCTGGCTTGATAGATCATACATTCAGTTATTCTTGGTTTTAACAAAGTTGTGTCTCAGTGAAACATAATTGCACAATATGAGGATTTTGTTTCATAACAAAAAGTAAATTTATTAACAAAACAAATAAAGACAGCATAAACCACCCAAATACTTAATATAGCAGTTCAATGATTTTTAACCACCCAGAAAAATTTTAATCTCATCTCCTCATTCTGGGGACCAGCTCTGACTGTGCACATGGAAATGAAATGTAACTTGGTATCAGGATATCAGACTCTGAGCAGTTATTTTAAAAGAGTATAACCTCATTAATCCCAAATCACTTCTTCATAAACTGAAAAGAAACAGACCGTTTTTATATGGTATGCCAAACACACCCATGGTGCAGTCTCCAAATGGCCACTCAGAATACACACACCAGTGCCCCTGCATCGAACACTTTGGTAATTTTAAGTTACATGTGATTTTGACTATCGCTACAGATAGCTTCTTCTTGCATTTTTCTTTCAACAACTTCTTCAGAGATTTATCCCAACTTTAAGTTCTGGACCAACACCAAGTCTTCCCTCCAAGGCAACATTGTTCATGACAGATGCTTCCCTTCCCTATCTGCACTGCCATCCTGTTCCAAGGGCAGCATTCGAACAAGCACAAGGTGGAAAAAGCAAAAGGTAGATCTATGCTGGTCATTGATATCTCCAGATTTCTCTTTCTATCTGAAACAACCACAATCAGACTCCAAACAGGGTGTCAGTGCAAGCAAACAAGACACAGTTCCACAGTGGAAGCAGCTAAGGAAATGAAATAATGAATGGGACCAGACTTTTTGCTGTCCCAGATAGTCACCTGCAATATTGGTGAGTGCAGTGAGAACTACCTCTCCTGGCTGCAACATTGGCCATTTATCCTCATTGGAAAACTGGTGCAGTGCATTGTCACTGCTTTCCAGACCAATATCATCCCTAGTTTAGGATAGAGCCATTGAGAAGATGACCATATACGCAGAGTCATCCTTTTCCAACTCAAAGGGACAAATAAAGATAAAACCAGTGGCACTGGAAAGTGACCTGGAGATCCATTTTCAAGTTGACAAGGTGAGGAGCACCAATATGTTTCATCCATCAGTTTTCCTTCTGGAAAAGTCATCAGATTTGCTCACTGCAGAGAGCATTTCTTATAAATTGTATCGCCTTGTCTTTTATCAATGTCCTATCAATCTCTTCCCCACATCCGCTTTAATAATGAAGACAGTGATGGCTGGTGTTGTGCAATTTGTACTCATTTTCAATTCAGCTATTGATGAGTCAAAGAAGAGGGCAGTACAAGTGAGACTGCTCACTGCTCCCCTATTCCTAGTCTTCTATTATCTGATTGCAAGGGGATTTATCTCGATAGCTGGACAACAGAATTATTATAAAAGGGTATAAGTTAGAGAAGGCAACAACATTGGATTCAATTCCTGCCCTGAAAATGCATGCCACCAGCCTCGGAGAAGGTGAAAGTTTCAGCATTTATTCATAGAGTTATAGACTTTTTATAGAATGGAGAGGCCCTTCAGCCAATCGTATACTTGCTGGTCATCAAATATCGATCTATTCTAATCCCAATTTCCAGCACTTGGCCCATAGCCTTGCATGCTGTGGTGTTCAAAGTGCTTATTGAAATAGCTCTTTAGTGTTGTGAGGGATTTTGCTTCTACCAGCATTTCAGACAGTGAGTTCCAGACACCCACTGCCCTCAAATCCCCTCCAAACGTCCTGTTCCTTGCCTTAAAACTGGTTATTGATCCATCTCCAATGAGAAGGCTTTCTCCCTATCTATGCTGTCTCTGACCCACAGAATGAATTATACCTCAATCCCCTCCTTAACTTTCTCTGCTCTGAGGACAATAACCTCAGCTTCTCCATTCCCTCTTCAGATCTGAATCACTCCATTCGAAGAAACCTCTTCTGCATCCTGCCTACTGAAATCACATCCTTGCTCTGATCCTGAGAGGGGAAGCCACATGTAGTTGTAATTGTTATGAAGGACAGAGTGATTTCTCAACCATTTACAGAAAGTGAATTTCAGCTCTAAGTAATTCACTTCCTTACATCATGCCCCTCTGATGATTCTTCTGTCAATTCTGCCACTCTAGATCAAGTGTGCAATGGAGAGGAAATGACCTTTCCCTCAGCTGATCATTAGCAGGTGGTTAATCTGCCCATGGAGGCATGTCGACAGAAGGGTCCGTTGAGTTGGCCATATCACAGACATCATGTGGAGTGGTACCTTCCAAACACTGGCTCCCTTTCTTCCCATTGTCACTCCAACATTGTTGACATTGAAGAATCACAACAGACATTTCAGACTGGCACAGGGAAAAAGGAAAAGCAAAGCAGAAGCAGATGCACGTTAAGAATGAACTTGTTTTGCTTCCTTTGAATGCCTTACCAGGACCACTGACAGCTGCAAGAACTGGATAGTAAATGAGATCGATTTGGAAAATTAAAGGATATTCCATTTCTTGTGTGATGCAATAATGCCTCTGTTCCAATACCTCTTCTTCAACCACAGGACACTGATTGGGAGAACGGACAGACTTAATCCGAGGAGTCTCGATTTAAACCAAGGATTAGCTCCACTGAGACTGTAATCTATGGAGGACAATCAGTTCCACCCTTCTAAACAACGACGTTTTTTTTCCCCCAAGGATTTGAGTGTGAAGTCAGACCTCATTAGAGAGAATTGAAAAACAAAACCAGTAAATAACGTCATCTTTCTTTGTGATTTCTAAGAAAGGGGGATGTAATTTTATTTTCCACCCTAATACTGGGGTTGAGCTGAGTTTCCAGTGTCCGACCTGGTGGTGATGAAAAGGCACAGGCTCATTTTGAATAGGTCATCACAATAGAATGGTAGTAAATAGAATCATTTCACCCTCCTTGTTAGCACTTCAGTGGTTCATCAAACACTTTATGCACCCTGAATAAGGTCTGTTTCCTACGACACGATCAAACCTCCCACTGCCCGCACAACTGCTCAGGGATTGTTCATTCACCTCAAGGTCAATGGTCAAATAAAATCTCTGTCGATTCTGGAAATAAGAATTGAAACCAGAAATCGCTGGAAAAATATCCACATGGATCTGAAAGGGAAGGGAATTGAGTCAATGTTTTCAGTCAAATGTGATGCTCCTTCAGTACTTTTTCTTTCATTCATTTACAGCAAATATGACCCGTCCCTAGTTGCCGCCTTGAGATGGTGGTGGTGGGCTGCCTTCTTGAACCGCTGCAGTCCGTGTGCTGTGGGTAGACTCACAGTGCCCTGATGGAGGGAATTCCAGGACTTTTTTTACCCAGTGACTCTGAAGCAACAGCAGTATGTTTCCAAGTCAGGACGGTGAGTGGTTTGGAGGGGATCTCGCAGGGGGTGATGTTCCCTTGTATCTACTGCCCTTGTCCTTTTAGCTAGAAGTGGCTGTGGGTTTGGAAGGTGCTGCCAAAGGTGAATTTCTGCTGTGCACTTTGTAGATAGTACACGTTACTGCTACTGAGCGTTATTGGTGGATGGAATGGAATGGATGTTTGTGGATGCGATGGCAATCAAGTGGGCTGCTTTGTCCTGGATGATGTCAAGCTTCTTGCATTTTGCTGGAGCTGCCCTCATTCAGGCAAGTGGGGAATATTTCATCACAGTCCTGACTTGTGCCTTGGAGATGGTGGGACAGGCTTTGGAGATTCAGGAAGTGCACTCACTGCGGGATTCCTATCCTCTGACTTGGTCTTGTAGCCACTGTATGAATATGGTGAGTCCTACTCGGTTACTATTCAATTGTATGCACCAGGATGTTGAAAGTGAGGGAATTCAGTGATGGTAACATCATAGAATGTCAAAGAGCAACCATTTGGTTCTCTCTTACTGGAGATGGTCATTGCCTAGCATTTGTGTGGTGTGAATGTTACTTGACACTGATCAGCCCAAGCCTGGATATGGTCCAGGTTTTGTTCACAAAGATGTGAACCTGAATTCACTAAATGTTTCCTGTTTCCTTCTGGATTATGGGAATTGACTGACCTGTCTGCCAGCTCTCTGGCACTCTGCATTTTTCCAATAAGTTATTAAATGGATGAAACAATACCGTTGGTCCCTCTTCGAAGAAGCTTGCAAATACCCAGGTGCAATTCACCCAAGGGCAGGTTTCCTTCCTCACACATTTGCTTATTTCATCCAACAAATCTTCATTTTCAAACCTTTGAATGAATGTATTAAACTCCTGATTGTTCAATATAATTAAAACCAACGTTATTTCCTTGGTAAGTATCAAAGCAAAATAATTGTTCAATATTTCTGTCATCCGCCTATTGTGTGCACTGTTAGCAGTTCTATTCCTGTCACAGGATTCTTTTCCAAATGATGTACCTGTTCAAAATTTTACTGTTTTGTTAATGATCCTCGATAATTTAATTTTGCACCTCAATGTTATTTTCCGAGTTGTTCTTGCTCTTCTGTCCTCTCTGTTCTTGTCGACTTCCCTCATGTTCATCTCCTCAATGTTTGCCTGTTTGTGAAGCCTTGATTGGTTTCTTACGTCTTACTTTGATAAAAACATTTTATACCATACAAAGCTTAACTTCAGTCCCGATTTTCTTATACACCAAGTCTCAGCATGTGGTTGGCAAACATCCAGAGATTATTAATCTTGGATTTTTTAAAATAGAAATCTCAAACCATGATATTTTACTGCCAGAATGTTCTAACTATGTCGCTTGTTACAGTAGGGACCAATGCAATCAGAAGTATACCCTCATTTTCAAACTTCCTCTTTAGCACCATGGAGAGCGCCATGTTGGCAACACACCCTTCCCTTGGTGCAGAGGATGCTCGCTGTGCAGTTATAGAGTCACAGAGATGTACAGCACAGAAACAGACCCTTTGGTCCAACCCGTCAATACCGACCAGATACCCCAACCCAATCTAGTCCCACCTGCCAGCACCTGGCCCATATCCCCCCAAACCCTTCCTATTCATATACCCATCCAAATGCCTTTTAAATGTTGCAATTGTATCAGCCTCCACCACTTCCTCTGGCAGCTCATTCCATACACGTACCACCCTCTGTGTGAAAAGGTTGTCCCTTACGTCTCTTTTATATTTTTCCCCTCTCACCCGAAACCTATGCCCTCTAGTTCTGGACTCCCCAAACCCAGGGAAAAGACATTGCCTATTTACCCTATACATGTCCCTCATGATTTTGTAAACCTCTATAAGGTCACCCTTCAGCCTCCGACGCTCCAGGGAAAACAGCCCCAGCCTGTTCAGCCTCTCCCTATAGCTCAAAATCTCCAACCCTGGCAATATCCTTGTAGATTTTTCCTGAACTTGTTCAATTTTCACAACATCTTTCCGATAGGAAGGAGACCATAATTGCACGCAATATTCCAACCAATCTCCTGTACAGCCGCAAAATGACATCCCAACTCTTGTACTCAATACTCTAACCAATAAAAGAAAGCATACCAACCGCCTTCTTCACTATCCTATCAACCAGCGACTCCACTTTCAAGGAGCTATAAACCTGCACTCCAAGGTCTCTTTGTTCAGTAACACTCCCTAGGACCTTACCATAACGTGTATTCGTCCTGCTAAGATTTGCTTTCCCAAAATGCAGAACCTTGCATTTATCTGAATTAAACTGCATCTGCCACTTCTCAGCCCATTGGCCCATCTGGTCAAAATCCTGTTGTAATCTGAGGTAACCTTCTTCGCTGTCCACTACACCTCCAATTTTGATGTCATCTGCAAACTTGCTAACTGTACTCTTATGCTCACACCCAAATCATTTATGTACATGACAAAAAGTAGAGGACCAGCAGTTGATTGAATATTTCTTCAGCACCTCCCTCCTTCCCATCACCATCCTCACAAGCCTTTGCAGTCTCATCTCCTTGATCTGCATTGTGTCGATCCTGCACTCCCTGCTTTCACTTCTCCTGCACAAGAGGTAAATGGTACATTATATCTGATGGACAGGTCCAGTGTTTGCAGAATCTACTTCTCAACCTCTTCAAAGTCCCCCCTACAGAGTCCTTGACACAGTCAATTCTTCCTTGCTCCAACCCAAGGATCACTGGTATCGAAACATTGACTGCTTTATCTGAACAGATGCTGCCAGACCTGCTGAGTTTCTCCAGCACTTTCTGTTTTTCTCTCAGGTAGATGTGTTTGCATTGGAACATCTCTCACATGTTGTCAATCTGTACTGCCATATTGTAGACAGACTTTAGGTCATTTGGTTAATTCACTAAAGGAGGTTGTACGAGTATTTGCAGTTGTAGCATATATTTCAACTTGTGCAGCTACAAATTGGAAACAGTACTTGAAGATTTCAGGTCTTAGTTTTAAGTATTGGCCTTTAAAAAAAACCTTAAAACTAAATAATCAGTCTCCCACATGATCTAATAAGGAAACACTGTAGTCTTCGACTCTTATCGTTGCCATCACTCACTTCCTCTGCACAAAACAACAGAACAACCTCTATTCTCTCAGGGTGTTGAATGTCCTCATTCACCAAGTACTCCAAGATGACTAGGCACTTTGTAGCAGCATTTTGAGGAGGAATCTCTTCTCTCAGTGAATTGTGGGCCTTTGGAATTCCTTACCACAGAGAGCTGTGGGTCTCGAGTCCTTGTGGATATTTAAGGCTGCAATTATTAAATTCTTGATCAGTCAGGGAACCAAGGGTTATGGGGAGGGAGAGTGAAGGGGAGGGATGTCAGAGCAGGCGTGATCCTATTGAATGGCACATCAGGCTCAAGAGGCTGAATGGCCTCCTCCTATTCCTGTTTCTTATGGTCTTGTTCGAAATGTTATGGACCAGGCCAGACCCCCTCAAAACATTTCAAGAAAGTAGCCCAAACACTAACTTTGCAGTTTGTTTAAGCAGGTGCAACGCAGATACTCCAGGAGGGATGCAGTTGGACAAACCACTTAGTTTTAAAACCAACCAGAAATGAAAAAATAATTAAGGTATCATTTAGCTATAAAATTAAATTATCAATGAACATTAAAAAAGAAATGGTAAAACTTTGTACAGATACATCATTTGAAAAAGAATCCTGTGACAGGGATAGAAAGGATAACAGTACAAAGGAGATGACAGAAATATTGAACAATTATTTTGCTTTGATATTTACCAGGGAAATAACATAGGGTTTAATGCCATTAAACAATCAGGAGGTGAACAAATTCATTTCAAAGTTTCATAATGAGGATTTGTTGGATGAAATAAGCAAATATGAGAGGAAGGAATCCTGCCCGTGGGTGAATTGTACCTGGGTATCTGCAAGGCCCTTCGAAGAGGGAGCAACGGTATTGTTTCATTCATTTAATAACTCATTGGCAAAGTACAAAGGGCCAGAGAGCTGGTGGATAGACATGCAATTCCTACCATCCAGAAGGAAACAGGAAACATTTAGTGAACTCAGGGTCATAGCTTTGTGATAAAGATAATCGAATCCCTCTGAAAAAAAATCAGAGCATCTCGAATTGAAAAATACAATAATGAATATTTATCGTAGATTTAACAGGAAGAGTGTTGCTTGATGTAATATATTCCCTTTCTACGACTAAAACATGGAAAGAAGGTAAAGCAATTTGCATCTGTCAAATCCCCTCAATAATGTGCCTCATGACGGATCGGTCAATGTGATTAATTGAGAAAGCCAGAGTAAAAAGGACAAAATTATTTTCTGACTGTCTTTAAGACAGAAAACCAGCATGCTGGGAGAAAGCACAGTTTGCCAAAGTGCTGAGTAGGTCGGAAGTGGTATTTCATGAGGATCAGTGCAAGGACCATTGCTGTTCACAATTAACTGTAACAAGTTGTACTTTATACTTTATGATGCTGATTTCTCAATCCATGGGTGACACCAATATGTGGCGACAGTCAATACTGAAAGAAAAAGGCAACATGATTGAGCAACACATTGATAAATTTGTAGGATGGACAAATCATTGCCAAGTGAAGTTCAACACAGATAAGTGAAATATACTGCATCTTAGCAGAAGAATCAGACAGGTGTTTGAATACTTGGAAGATGCAGGTCAAGCACTAGTCTTTATTTCTCAACAGTCGAAGTTCCCCTGGGTAGCAGAGACCATACTTTTACACACAATTTGAGAGAGAGCAGTGTGGATCCATGAGTACAATTTTAAACTTCAACAAGGGCGATTATGACAGCATAAAGACAGACATGGAAAAGATGAGCTGGCAATTTATGTGAAAGTTATAAATCAGTCCAGATGCAATGGCAAACATTGAAGGTGATATTCCAGAAAAATGAGAATAGATGCATTCCAACAAATAAGAAAATTACTAAGGGATGGACCAGCATTCCGTGATCGACGAACATAGGTATAGGCAGAATCAGATCTTAAAGAAAAGACGCATAACTCTGCAAAGCCAGGTGGCTGCTCAGAAGATAGGGCAGAATATTAAAAACCAGCAAAGAATTGTGAACAGATTAATCAGGAGGGAGAAAGAAAGAGAACATTGGGAAAAAGTGTAAACACAGATGGGAAATGTTTCTTCCGATATTTAAAGCAGAAAGAGTGAGCAATGTTGATGCTTATCCTCCAGAAAAAAGTGAGTCAGGAATATTAATGTCAGAGGATAAAGAGATGGCAGACAAATTGAATAGATATTCTGTGTTATTTTTCAAGGGAGAGGATACAGCATCCCGGAAATAGCTGTAAATCAGGAATCGAAAGTGAGACATGAACTCAAGAAAATTGTAATTACCAGGGACTTATTACTGAGAAAATTGTTGGAACTGAGTTGACATGCCCCTGGGTCATGATAGATTTCATTCCCGGGTCTTAAGAGAAGGAGGTGGTGAGATAGTTGATGCATCAGTTTAAATTTTCCAAACCTCATTAGATTCAGAGAAGTGTCTTTTCAATTGGAAAAGAGCTAATGTAACCCCATATTCAACAAGTGAGTGAGGCAGAAAGCAGGAAATTATAGAACCCTGGCCAAGTTGTTCCAGTGCTGCTACAGCACTGGCATCTACCTGACAATGTGAATAATTGCTCAGGTGATGACCTGTCCACAAAAAGCAGGACAAATCTATCCCAGCCAATGAGCAACCCATCTGTTTACTCTCAATCATCAGTAAAGTGATGGAGGGTGTCATCAACAGTGCTTTCTGCTCAGCAATAACCTGCTCAGTGAGGTTCATAAGACCATAAGACATAGGAGTGGAAGTAAGGCCATTCGGCCCATCGAGTCCACTCCACCATTCAATCATGGCTGATGGGCATTTCAACTCCACTTACGCGCATTCTCCTCGTACTCCTTAATTCTTTGTGACATCAAGAATTTATCAATCTCTGCCTTGAAGACATTTAGCGTCCCAGCCTCCACTGCACTCTGCGGCAATGAATTCCACAGGCCCACCACTCCCTGGCTGAAGAAATGTCTCCGGATTTCTGTTCTGAATTGACCCCCTCTAATTCTAAGGCTGTGTCCACGGGTCCTAGTCTCCTCGCCTAACGGAAACAATTTCCTAGCGTCCACCCTTTCCAAGCCATGTATTATCTTGTAAGTTTCTATTAGATCTCCCCTTAATCTTCTAAACGCCAATGAATACAATCCAAGGATCCTCAGCCGTTCCTCGTATGATAGAGCTACCATTCCAGGGATCATCCGTGTGAATCTCTGCTAGACACATTCCAGTGCCAATCTGCCCTTCCTGAGGTGTGGTGACCAAAACTGGACACAGTACTCCAAATGGGGCCTAATCAGAGCTTTATAAAGTCTCAGTAGCACAACGGTGCTTTTATATTCCAACCCTCTTGAGATAAATGACAACATTGCATTCGCTTCCTTAATCACGGACTCAACCTGCATGTTTACCTTGAGAGAATCCTCAACTAGCACTCCCAGATCCCTTGTACATTGGCTTTACAAATTTTCTCACCATTTAGAAAGTAGTCCATGCTTGTATTCTTTTTTCCAAAGTGCAAGACCTCGCATTTGCTCACATTGAATTCCATCAGCCATTTCCTGGACCTTTCTTCCAAACTGTCTAGATCCTTCTGCAGCCTTCCCACCTCCTCAGTACTACTTGCCTGTCCACTTAACTTTGTACCATCGGCAAACTTCGCTAGAATGCCCCCAGTCCCTTCATCCAGTTCATTAATATACAACGTGAACAGCTGCGGCCCCAAAACTGAACCCTGCGGGACACCACTTGTCACTGGCTGCCATTCCGAAAAAGAATGCTTTATCCCAAGTCTCTGCCTTCTGTCAGACAGCCAATCCTCAATCCATACCAGTAGCTCACCTTGAACACCGCGGGCTTTCACCTTGCTCAGCAGCCTCCCGTATGGCACCTTATCAAAGGCCTTTGGAAGTCTAGATAGACCACATCCACTGGGTTTCCCTTGTCTAACCTACTTGTCACCTCTTCAAAGAATTCCAACTGGTTTGTCAGGCACGACCTCCGCTGACTAAATCCATGTTGACTTGTTCTAATCCAACACTGCTTTTCCAAGAATTTAGAAACCTCATCCTGAATTTTACCAACAACCGAGTTTAGGCTAATTGGCCTCTAATTTTCCATCTTTTGTCTTGATCCTTGAACAAGGGGGTTACAACAGCGTTCTTCCAATCATCCGGGACTTTCCCTAACGCCAGTGAATTTTGAAAGAGCTCAACCAATGCCTCCGCTTTTTCCTCAGCCACCTCCCTCAGAACTCAGATGTGTCCCATCGGGGCCAGGAGATTTATCAATTTTAAGACCTTTTAGCTTTTGTAGCACTTTCTCTTTTGTAATGGCAACCATACTCAACTCAGCCCCCCTACTCCCTTTTAATTGTTGGGATATTACTCATGTCTTCCACTGTGAAGACTGATGCAAAGTACTTGTTAAGTTCTTCTGCTATTTCCTTATCTCCCATCACTAGGCTTCTAGCATCAGTTTGAATGTCTACTTTTGCCTGTCGTTTGTTTCTTATGTCTTGAAAGAAACATTTACTATCATTTCTAATATTACTGGCTAGCCTACCTTCATATTTGTTCCTCTCCTTCCTTATTTCTCTCTTTGTTATCCTCTGTTTGTTTTTCTAGCCTTTCCAATCTTCTGATTTCCCACAGCTCTTGGCCACTTTATAGGATCTCTCTTTTTCTTTAATACATTTTCTGACTTCCTTTGGCAGCCATGGCTGTCTAATCCCTCCCTGGATAATCTTTCTTTTCTTGAGGATGAAGCTCTCTACAGTGTCCTCAATTATACCCACAAACCCCTGCCATTTTTGCTCTACTGTCTTCCCGGTTAGCCTCTGCTTCCAGTCTATTTTTGACAGTTCCTCTCTCATGCCCTCATAATTACCTTTATTTAACTGTAACAACATTACATCCGATTTTGCCTTCTCTCTTTCAAACTGCAGGCTGAACTCTACCATATTATGGTCGCTGCTTCCTAAGTATTCCCTTACTTTAAGACTTTTTAAAATAAAGTCTGGTTCATTACATAGCACTAGGTTCAGAATAGCCTGCTCCCTTGTGGGCTCCATGACAAGCTGTTCCAAAAAGCCATCCTGTAGGCATTCCATGAATTCCCTTTCTTATGATCCACTGGCAACATTATTTACCCAGTCCACCTGCATATTGAAGTCTCCCATGATCACCATAAACTTGCCTTTCTGACATGCCTTCTCTATTTCCCGGTACATGTTGTGCCCCTGGTCCTGACCACTGTTAGGTCTGTACATAACTCCCATTATGTTTTTTTTGCCTATGTGGTTCCTCAATTCCACCCACACAGACTCCACATCATCCGACACTATGTCATTCAGTGCCATAAATTTAATTTTGTTGATAGCTAACAAGGCAACCCCGCCCCCTCTGCCCATCTCCCTGTCTTTGTAATAAGTTGAAAATCCTTGGATGTTTAACTGCCAGTCCTGACCCCCCTGTAACCACGTCTCTGTGAAGCCTACCACGTCATAATCATTCACGATGATCTGTGCCATCAGTTCATCTGCTTTGTTACGAATGCTACAAGCATTCAGGTAAAGTGCCTTAATGCTAACTTTCTTATCATTAGAGATATTGGAAGTCATAAGATGTTCTAAGTTTTCCTTCCTTTTTGCTGCATTCCCAGTCTGCCTCGAGTTTAAATCCACCTGCGCATATGCTGTCCTGTTGCTTACCTTTCCATTTAATTCCATATTCCCTGTCGCTTTCACTTTCCCTTCCCCCCAACTCATATAAACCAGTGTCCTGAATCTTCCAGTACTTAGCTTCTAGTATGTACAAATGCATCGCACAGTGGGCCTGGCTGATGATTTTGGTTTCCAGTGTAACTCTTAGCACAGAGCTGAAAATGTGTTGTTGGAAAAGCGCAGCAGGTCAGGCAGCATCCAAGGAACAGAAGAGTTCAGTTTGAGATCTGCCAGGGCCACTCAGCTCCTGACCTCAGTACAGCCTTGGTTCAAACATGGACAAAGGGGAGGCGAGAGTGACAGCCCTTGACAGCAAGTGTGGCAACAAGGAGCCCTGGAATGAATGGAAAGTCAGGGGTGGTGTTGGGGGGGGGGGGGGGGGGTGGAGTTGATAGTGTCATAGAAAACATACCTTCTTCAGGGTGGATGAAGTGTTTGAAGAACCACTGAAGTGCTAACAAGGAGGCGGGAAGCATTCTATTTACTACCATTCTATTGTGACAACCCATTCAAAATGAGCCTGTGCCTTTTCACCAGTTCGGACATTGGCAAATCAGCTCAAACCCAGTATTAGGGTGGAAAAAAAAGTTAAATCCCCCTTTATTAGAAATCACAAAGAAAGATGACATCATTTACTGCTTTTGTTTTTCAATTTTCTCTAATGAAGTCACACTTCACACACAAATCCTTGGGGCAAAAAAACGTGGTTGTTCAGAAGGGTGGAACTGATTGTCCTCCATAGATTACAGTCTCAGTGGAGCTAATCCCTGGTTTAAATCGAGACTCCTCGGATTAAGTCTGTCCGTTCTCCCAATCAGTGTCCTGTGGTTGAAGAAGAGGCCTTGGAACACAGGCATTATTGCATCACGCAAGAAATGGAATATCCTTTAATTTTCCAAATCGATCTCATTTACTATCCAGTTCTTGCAGCTGTCAGTGGCCCTGGTAACAGAACAAGTTCATTCTTAACGTGCATTTGCTTACGCTTTGCATTTCCTTTTTCTCTGTGTCAGTCTGAAATGTTCCTTGTGATTCTTCAATGTAAACAACGTTGGAGTGACAACAGGGAGAAAGGGAGCCAGTGTTTGGAAGGTAATACTCCATATGGTGTCTGAGATATGGCCAACTCAACGGACCCTTGGAATATGATTGCAGTGTGGACAGAGAAGAGAAGGATATGTCGTGAACAAGCTTGACTTGGAGGGAAGACTTAGTGATGGTCCTAAACTTAACGTAGGGATAAATCTCTAAAGAGGTTGTTTAAAGCTGAGTTTAAGCTCAGAAGTATGATAAATGCAGGAAGAAACTATCTGTAGCGACAGTCTGAAAGTCAAAATCACATGTGACTTAAGCCTACCAAGGTGTTAGATACAGGGGTTCTGGTGTGCATATTGCGTGAGTGGCATAAGGGTGACTGCACCAGGGGTGCGTTTGGCATACCATATAAAAATGATTCCATTTCTTTTCAGTTGATGAAGAAGTGATTTGGGATTAATGAGATTATACTCTTTTTAAATAATTGTATAGAGTCTCATATCCTGTCACTAATTCACATTTCATATACATGTGCAAATTCAGAGCCGGTGCCAAGAATGAGGAGATGAGATTATATTTTTACTGTGTGTTTAAAAATCTTTGAATTGTTATTCTAAGTATTTGGGTAGTTTATACTGTCTTTATTTGTTTTGCTAATACATTTAATAAATTGGTTTTGTGAAGGGTAAGTTGTGCTTCACAAAACTTATCGAGTTCTTTGAAATAGTGACCAAACAGGTGGATGAGGGTAAAGTGGTTGATGTGGTGTATATGGATTTCAGAAAGGCATTTGATAAGGTACCCCATGGGAGACTATTGCACAAAATACGAAGCTTGGGATTGACAGTGATTTAACAGTTTGGACCAGCAGTTGGCTAGCTGAAAGAAGACAGAGTGTGGTGGTTGATGGGAAATACTCATCCTGGAGTTCAGTTTCTAGTGGTGTATTGCAAGGATCTGTTTTGGGTCCACTGCTGTGTGTCATTTTTATAAATGACTGAGATGAGGGTGTGGAAAGAAGGGTTAGTAAATTTGCGGATGACACTAAGTTTGGTGGAGTTGTGGATGGTGCTGAAGGATATGACACGTTACAGAGAGACAAAGATAAGCTGCAGAGCTGGGCTGAGAGGAGGCAAATGGAGTTTAATGCGGAAAAGTGTGAGGTGATTCCTTTTGGAAGGAGCAACAGTAATACAGAGTGCTGGGCTAATGGTAAGATTCTTGGTAGTGAGGATGAGCAGAGAGATCTCTATGTCTATGTACATAGATCCCTGAAAGTTGTCATCCAGGTTGATATGGTTTTTCAGAAGGCATACGGTGCGTTAGCTTTTATTGCTAGGGGGATGGAGTTTCAGAGCCATGAGGTCATGCTGCAGATGTACAAAACTCTGGTGCCGTTGCATTTGGAGTTTTGTTTACAGTTCTGGTCACCACATTATAGTAAGGATGTGGAAGTTGTGGAAAGGGTCAGAGGAGGTTTTCTAGGCTGTTGCCTGGTAAAGAGGGAAGGTCTTATAAGGAAAGGCAGAGGGACTTGAGCCTGTTTTCGTTCGAGAGAAGAAGGTTGAGAGGTGACTTAATTGAGCGATACAAGATCATCAGAGGGTTAGATAGGGTGGACTGTGAGAGCCTTTTTCCACAGAGGGTGATGGCTAGCAAAACAGGACATAGCTTTAAATTGAGGAGTGATAGATATGGGACAGATGTCAGAGGAGTAGAATGCACTGCCTGCAACATTAGTAGATTCACCAACTTTAAAGCATTTAAATGGCCATTGGATAAACTTACGGATGAAAATGTAATACTGTAGGCTACATGGGCTTCAGATTGGTTCCATAAGTTGGTGCAACAAGGGTTGAAGGGCCTGTACTGCGCTGTAATGTTCTATGTTCTCTATGTTCCATTTTTGTTATGAAGCAAAATCCTCCCATTGTGCAATTATGTTTCAGTGAGGCACAACTTGGTCAAAACCAAAAATAACTGAAAGTATGATCTATCAAGCCAGATTCCTGTCAAGGATCTGACGTTTCCTGTAATAACATCAGCCTGCAGGATACCAAGTGAGAGCTCATTCAGGAACTTTGATTGCACTGGATTTAAGAGGGATCTGTGTCTCTTTTGTTGAAATATTGACGATGGAGTAGTTCTGGACATAAAGCACCTGTGTTGTGGTAAAGTTTACCATGTGGAATTTGAAGAAACCGTTGGATGTGGCGAAGTGCTTTCAAGAATTGCAAGAGAGAACAGTGAATTATTTAGAATCTTTAATGAACAATAAACTGAGGGATTTATTAAATACATTGAATGTAGAAATAGAATGTAGAATGTAGATAGCGAAATGAAAAACTTGGAATTGAGGGAAATGGAAATCAGAGTTTATTGGATGGAGTGCAGTGAGAAAAGCAGAGAGAAAGTGATTTACGAAAACTTGAATTCTCAAGAGGCGTGGAACTTAGAGAACATGTGTTTGTAAAAACAGGGCTTTAAATAAAGTTGGAAGAAATAAGCAGCAACGATTGTGATTCCAATCAGAATAGTAATTAACCCAAACATATGTGTTTAGTGTCTACCTTTACTGAGGATGGAATTAAAAGGCACTCTCCCTCATTTGAGGTGTTAGGTGGACTGATAAAGTGGCCAAAAGAGGTTTAGACCTTAATGTTACAAAGGGGTAAGTATGGCTATGACTGTGTACGCCAGATTGTCAGAAGAACAATATGCAGGGTATGAAACTGTTAATGCTTATGACAAAATCAGATGCTTATAAGCTTGTGTCTGAACATATCCATTGCAACTTCCAATGCCAAAAACCCTAATCAGACAACTGTGGAATTTGCAAGGGAGAACGAAATGCTGTGGGAACCATGGTCGAGATGATTCAAGCTAGAGCAAGATTTTGAGAATGTAAGGAAATGTATGATCATGGAAGAATTCAGAAATAGATTTCCTGAAAATTGATACCTTATGCTCATCTGTAAAATACTCATTCCGATGACAAATCAGCAATTCCGGCAAATGTGTATGATATTTCACATAGATGAGAACAGCTGGTAGATGGTCACGTGGTAATCATCAAGGCAATTGAAGGAATAGAAAATTTGCTGATTAAGAGGCACTAATTTTTGAAAAAGAATGGAATGCTATCAAAATAATATGGGAGAAAAGTTAAAACCAATAAGTGATGTGAAAGAATGAGCCTGCTTTCATAGTAATAAGACCAGACACGCCAGAGCTAATTGCTGGAAATTAAATGGGAAATGAGATGCAGTAATGGGCGGCACGGTGGCTCAGTGGTTAGCACTGCTGCCTCACGGTCCCAGATTAGATTCCAGCCTTGGGCGACTGTCTGTGTGGAGTTTGCACATTCACCCCGTGTCTGCGTGGGTTTCCTCCAGGTGCTCCCGTTTCCTCCCACAGTCCAAAGATGTGCAGGCCAGGTGAATTGGCCATGCTAAATTGCCCATAGTGTTAAGTGCATTCGGCAGATGGAAATGGGTCTGGGTGGGTTACTCTTCGGAGGGTTGGAGTGGATTGGTTGGTTGAAAGGGCTTGTTTCCACACTGTAAGGAATCTAATCTAATCTAATCTCAAAAGTGATTGAGTCTTCAGATAAGAAGGCATCAGGAAAGGAAGTCGGCTGAAAAACTGTCACAGGGGGACAAGGTTAACACGCTTCCTTGGACTGTACTAAGAAATAAGTCATAGATCAGGACAGTCCTGAAAACTCTGTTTTGAAGATTAATGAGGAAAACTAGAAATTCCGAGTAGTTGATCTCAAAAGGAGACGTACCTCCTTATGATTTGAATCAAGGAAGTAAACCATTAAAGACATTGAGAGTCCCTGGAGTAAGTCAGTCACTGACAATGATACCATTTGTCTACCAGAGGGGTTGATGAAGGAGAAAATATTAATTGGAGATATGCTTGGAGGTTGCAAACCAGGTCAAAGTTGGGTCAAAGAGTGACTTGGCAAATGGAGAAGTGGTAGTTGGAGTCGGGAAAACAAATTCCTACAGAGAAGCAATTGCTTTTATTTAAGGAAATAATCTGGCAAGTTCAAAAATATTAGCGTCACCAAGGGTGGGAGAAGTGGAAATAAAAGAGGTGGGAATTTTGCAAGCAAAACATCCTGGATTGTTCCCTGATGGTGTCATGACTAAATCTCAGGCCCATTAAATTAGACTCGAAGGAAAGGAGTCCACAAAAATGGAGGTGATTTGGAAATTGAGTCACATTTTCAAAAATTGCATTTATCCTGTTCAGTTATGAGAAAGAGAAAGAAAAAGAGGCTGGGATTTGTAGCTCATCTTCTTCATTAGAAATGCAAGAAGAAGAATGGAATTGCAAGAGTTGTATCAAACTGCTACTCAGAAATTGATATGAAGATAATACCTGTGTGTTATTATTTGAAAAATAAAGCCTTAATGAGGGAATGGAGACCACCTCAAACATTAGCTGATGAGGAATAGACAGTGATCCATCAGGTGGTGGATTCATCAAGTGGTAGACATCCATTTCTACATCTTCATGACATCTTCCAAGTGGTTCACAAAATTTCAAAGGCAGATTGCTTTGGAATTAAGCCAACAAAGGCTAAAATACAAAAGCGTTTTTTATTGGTCAGGATTACATGAAGTTATGGTCAAATGTTGCCAGACATGAAGTACTTGTCAGATAATGGAGGAACCTCAATCCTCAAATTAAATTGCATCTTTGATTTGGATACCAGCTATTGACGTTCTGTTCAACAGGGTCTTAACCATTTGTGTTATGACCCCGACCACAAACCAAGAATGGGAATCAATCTTTCTTAATAATTCGGGAATTTCCACAGGATTTCCTGAAACAATGCCCTCAGGGTAAAAAAGTACTGAGAGAAAGGCAGGGGAAAAGTTAGTTCAATTTTTATTAACGATCTCTGGATTACCCAAAGAAATGCAATCAGATCACAGCCCAAATTTTGTGTCACAGATATTTGAACAAATGATCACTAGTTTGAGAATTAAGCAATTCTCATCGTCTGTGTATTAACCATAATCTCAAGGTACAACAGAAAGACAGTATCAAAGTTTGAAGATTGTGGTTAGAACTTATGGCCAACATTGCCCTAATGGTTTGGATAGCACGGGGTGCCACAGGGTGGTTAGAGAATGTTGGCAGGAGAGGCAGGTGGTGAGCCATGTTAACAGAGGAGGAAACTGTCACCAGAAAGGTTCTTCTTAAATCACTTCTCGCCACTTCCATGTTGTGCTTCCCTCATCCAAGACTTCCTGTTTGTCTTCTGTATAGACTGCTTCTTCCTCAGGCCCATCAAATGAGACGGGAAGCTCTCTACTGCTACCCAACAACTAATCGGTCAACCAGGATCCAGCATGTGCTCTGTAGGAGAAGCATCAGCTCCCATTTCTGATCCAAGCAATTTATTCTCACTCCTTGCTGCAAGATTCAGCCCACTGACTTGTTGACTTTTGAAGATCAACAAAGTGCAGGATTGAAGGTGCTTCTGTTATTGGATGAAACAATACTGTGAGAATATCATAGAATCACCACAGTGCAGGAAGAAGCCATTTGCTGGGTCGAGTCTGAACCAACCCTCTGAAGAGCATCACACACAGACCCAGCCCATCCCTGTAACCCTGCATTTCCATCCACATAACATGTACATCCTTGGACACTGTGGTGCAATCTAACATGGCCAATGCACCTAACCTAAACATCATTGGACTGCAGGTGGAAACCCATACATCCATGGGGAAAACATCCAAACTCCACACAGACAGTCACCTCTAGCTGGAATCCAACCCAATTCCCTGGCACTGTGTGGTAGTATTGCTTACCACTGAGCCATCATGCAGCCCTCCCTTATGAACTCCATATTCTACATATCATGAGTCAACAGCATGGGAATGGCTTCAAAGTGTGTGAACACACACTAATGCAGAATTGTGCTCTCCATCTATACAAACTATGTGCTTTTCTTGCTTTTTTTTATTTTCTCGCGACCTCACTCTCCTTTACAATGCTTACCTCAAATATTGCCATTCATTCATAAACGATTATTTGAATTCAAACTGAGATATAGCTTGAAAATAGGAAATGGCTACTTTAAAGTCTTCTTAATCCACCCATTTTCTCCTTGAAATGTGTACTTTGAAATGATTTTGATTGAAATTTTAATCTTTGTGCTTTTCACAGTTAACTTGATAGCAATCGTGATCCTCTCTCAAGGAAAGTGTGGTCTCTCCAAATGTTGCACATGCTACCTGGTGAGCATGGCTACAGCAGATCTACTGGTGGTTATCATCAATGTGATCTTACTTAAGATTAATAGCTTATATTTTCCAATTACCTTCTTGCATCTGACTCCAGTGTGCACTGTAAACTTTGTGGCGTATATTGTCGTTGTAGACTGTTCTGTCTGGTTTACTGTCACCTTCACGTTTGATCGCTTTATCGCAATTTGCTGTCAGAAGCTGCAAACAAAATATTGCACTGAGAAAACTGCGAGCATCGTTATTGCGACTGTGTGTGTGGTTAGCTGTGTGAGAAGCATTCCCTTTTACTATTGCATGGAACCTGCCATTCAAATTGACAACATACCATGGCATTGTGTTCCAACTGCTGATTATTACACGTCCCCCTTGTGGAAAGCATATGAATGGATCGACACCATTATCACCCCTTTATTACCAATGTTTTTAATTCTCTTGTTCAATGCTCTGAGCATCCAACACATTATAGCAGCAAATAGAGTCCGCAGGGCACTCCGGAGTAACGCTGAGAACAAATGTGACCAAGAGGTGAAAAATCGGAGAAAATCAATGGTTTTGCTTTTCGCTATTTCTGCCAATTTCATTCTTTTATGGATGACGTACACGGTGCATTCGGTGAACTGGCCAGTAACAAACATTAACTATGAAGACAAATATTACAATCATCCGATATACATCACCCAACAAGTTGGGTTTATACTACAGCTTCTCAGTTCATGTACAAACACGTGTATCTATGGGCTGACACAGCGAAAATTCAGACAGGAGCTGGTGAGAGGGGTAATGTATTTGGTAACCCTGAATGGGAGATTATTCAACAGGCGACGACCTCTGACAGTGAGGCAGACTGATGCAGCAAAGGTCGGGCAAGGGCAAGTCATCATTGGTGGTGGAAATGAAAGAGGAAGGCTGACTGAAATTGAGAACGGGTTAGGTGGAAGATGAGGGGAACCCTATCATGTTTCTGAGAGAGGCCGAGGGAGGGAGTAGGTAAGGGATGGGAGCTGAAGAATGGGGAATGCGAGGGATGTGGTGCAGGGCCTGGGAGATGGGGGTTAGGTGCTGCAAAACACAGTGACGAAAGAGAGTAAGACCTATCAGGATCATTAACAATGAATCTTGTGGAAACCGAGCGGATGCTCGAGAAGGAGAGAAACTGAAGGATCGAACTGCGTTCTTCCAAGTCAAGGTGAGATTGTGTCAACATGACCCCCACCCATTGATAAATGGAAACTGGGATGGAAGGGGTTCTCAATGGGACTGTAACAAGGGATACTTCAGCCTGATGATGTAAAGGGGGGTATTATCAACATTGTGCAGATGCCCATAGTGACAGCTTTCATTTGAACCTGGAGTTGAAGGCGACTTGAACATTCCCGACATTCCTTCAACAGCTCTAAGTTTCTGGGGATGGCTTTGAAGAGATATCCTCAGCAGGCTCTTTCTGCTGTATCATCCCTTCCCTTGGGTGGTCTCCATCTGCCATCAGAGACAAAAAAAAACCTGCAGCTGCTGGAATCCGAATTGGACAGGCAGGAGGCTGGAAGGGCACAGCAAGCCAGGCAGCATCAGGAGGTGGAGAGGTATAACCCTTCTTCAGGACTGGAGGTGGGAAGAGGGGGAGTTGCAGATAAAGACAGTGGAGGGAGAGGGTTATGGGTGGGGAGACGGGCAGAGTGGTGACATGGTGATAGGTGAAAGCAGGTGATACTTGCGACCTGGTAGATCGTTGGGGGTTGGGGGGGCTCGAATCTGGTTGGTAGCTGGCAGGAGGGGTCAGTTGGAGGGATGGAAAGAAGGAGGTGGGGATGGAAATTTAGTCGGGGGATGGGTGGGAAGGTTATTTGAAATTAGAGACCTCAATGTTGGGTCCTTCAGGCTGTAGACTGCCCAGGCAGATGATGGTGAGATGTTGTTCCTCAAACTTTCGGCCTGAGTCACTGTGGCAATGGAGGCGGCTGAGGATGGACATGTTGGGGAGATAGTGGGAAGGGGAATTGAAACGGGCTGTGACTGGGAGGTCGGCCTTGCCCTTACGTCCCAGCTGAGATGCTTGGCAAAACGTGCCCACCTGCAGCCAGGCATTACACCAGCACTCCCTCCTCAGCTGCATCCCTCCACAATACACCCTACCCCTCCACCTCTCTTCCCTTCACTCTACTTCATCCCTCTTTTCACCCCCTCCCCATAGCCAATCCCCCATCCCACTCCTGAGACCACCCATCCCACATCTACTCCCCACCCACCACACCACTTCCAATTCCCACCCACCATATTGCCCTTGCCCCTTCCCCATATAGCCTCCTCGAGATCCCCACCCCGGAGATTTGCCACATAGTCACCGTCCCCCACCGATTCCCGATATTGAGCTGAGACGCTGAATGGTCTGTTCCTCAGTGAAGGGCTCACGTCCGTGCCCCTCCGTCCCCATCTCAATGAATTCTGCATCCGTTATTACAATGGAGCTCTTCTTCTGCTGCCTCTGCCTCCATGTTTCCTTCTTTGACAATGACTTCCAACCATCCTTCGATGATCCCTTCTCCCAACTCCAAACTTCCTCTTCCACTTGGATACTCCCTCCCAGCCTTGTACCCATCCTAGACCTCTTTATTACTGACTGCCAACACAACATCAACCACCTTGGTTTCTCCACCCCCTCACCCATTCCAGCCTCACACCTTCTGAACATACAGCACTCCACACCATTCCCCAGTTCACCATCAAACCAGCTCGATGACACCACATCCCCTTTGACCATGACCCCACCATGTGGGCACTATCACTCACACTGTCCGTGACCTCATCATCTCCAGTGATCTCCCCTCCACCACCTCCAACCTTATCGTCCCCATGCTCCGCACTACCCGGTTCTACCTGCTCCCCAAGATCCACAATTCCAATGACCCCGGCCAACACATCATCTCTGCATGCTCCTGCCCCACTGAACTTATTTCTTCCTATTTCAACTTAATCGTCTCCCTCTTTGCTCAGGAACTTCCCACCTACATCCGTGACACCAAGCATGCCCTCCATTTCTTCTGTAACCTCCAGTTCCCCAACCCCGAGCGTTATATCTTCTCTATGGATGTGCAGTCCTTATGCATGTCCATTCCCCACAAGGATGGCCTTCAGGCCCTCAGCTTCTTGCTCTCCAACAGACCCATCCAGTCCCTCTCTACCAATACCCTCCTTCGCCTTAAAAAAAACGGTCTTCACCTTAAATAACTTTTCCTTCAACTCTTCACATTTCCTCCGAATCTCGAAGGTGGCCATGGGCACTCTGATCGTCCCCAGCTGTGCTTGCCTCTTTGTCAGCTACGTCAAACAATCCCTCTTCAGGCACTGTGCACCAACTCTTCCGCCATGACATCGATGACTGCATCAGTGCTGCATCCTGCACACAGGCTGAACTGGAGCAGTTCATTGACTTTGCCAATAATTTCCACCCTGCCTTTAAATTCACTTGGTCCACCTCAGACACCCCGCTCCCCTTTCCCTTCCTTGACCTCTGTGTTCTATCTCTGGTGACAGTTTATTGATTGGCATTTACTACAAACACACAGACTCCCATAACTACCTGGACTACACCTCCTCCCACTCCGTATCCTGCAAAACCTCTCTCCCATTTTCCCAATTTCTCTGTCTCCATTGCATCTGCTCTGACGAGGAGACATTTGTGATGAAGCTGCTCCTTTAACAAGGTGATGTTGTCCTTGGTTTTGTTTTCCCAGAGGGGTCGTAAATGTAGGGGTTCCGGTATGTCTGGGTTTATCCACTTGAAGAACATTTAAAGTTTTTAAAACAATAACACTTGTACAATGAAAGGGGAGTGGCCAGTTCCTCCCAGTGCAGGGTTCGGTTTGGTTTGGGTTTAGCAGTCCGGCTGCTTGTTTACAGCTGCTGGTCAGGTTTTAGCTGGGAATCCAGAGAAGCTGTTGGACCCAAAGAAGCAGTTCCTCACTAATCCTCTCTCTCTCGGACACTTCTCCTGTCAGAACATGTGTTTAGTCTTATTTTTTTTGCCAAGGGGGTGTTTATGGGATGTTGCAAGTAATCAGACCATCATCATTAAGTTGCGATTGTGTTGATGGTATTTTCAGATACATAATGTTATTCTATATTTTGTTCTCCTTTGTTTATGTGTAAATAAATTCTGTTTTGTTTAAAACTGTGTGGTTGAGCCAGCCGCATCACTCCTGGAATATCCACTGTACACCTGCTTAAAAGATCTAGAAACGTTAGGGGCTGGGTTTGAAAGGGTTCAGAAAAGATTTACAAGGATGTTGTCAGGGCTGGAGAATTTGAGGTATAGGGAGAAATTGAATAGGCTGGTGCTGTTTTCCCTGGAATGTCAGAGGCTGAGGGGTGACCTTATAGAAGATTATAAAATCATGAGGGACATGGATAGGATAAAGAGACAAAGTCTCTTTCCTGGGGTGGGGGAGTCCTGAACTAGAGGGCATAGGTTTAGGATGAGAGAGGAAAGATATAAAAGGGACTTGTTCACACAAAGTCTGGTACATGTATGGAATAAGATGCCAGAGGAAGTGGTAGAGGCTAGTACGATCGTTTAAGATTGTTAGTCTAAAAATAAGGAGTAGGCCATTCAGAACAGAGTTGGGGAGAAACGTCTTCATCCAGAGAGTGGTGGATATATGGAATGCTCTGCCCCAGAAGGCAGTGGAGGCCAAGTCTCTGGATACTTTCAAGAAAGAGATGGACCGACCTCTTAAAGATAATGGAACCAAGGGATATGGAGATAAGACAGGAACAGGATACTGACTGTGAATGAACAGCCATGATCATAAAGAATGGTGGTGCAGACTTGAAGGTCCGAATGGCCTACTCCTGCACCTATTGTCGATTGTCCATTGATTGCAACATTTGAAAGGCATCTGGATGGGTATATGAATAGGAAGGGTTTAGAGGGATATGGGCTGGGTGCTGGCAGGTGGGAGTAGGTCAGTTTGGGATACCTGGTCAGCATGGACAAGTTGGACTGAAAGGTCTGTTTCCGTGCTGTTCATCTCTATGACTCAGTGACTCTATGAACTTGCTCAAATGTTTTGAGGGGTCTGGCCTGGTCCATAACACCTTCCATTCCCAAGCATCCCAGATTCTCACCTCTTTTGAACAATGTGCGTTCCAAGCCCCACCTCCAAGTCATCCAGACAGCCCTCCACCACACCCCTCCATTCCCTGCTCCACTGCTCTCAACTCCACCCCATTCAAACATAATGAAAACAGGGTTAACCTTGTTCTCACATACCACCTTACCAGTCCACGCATCCAGCGCATCATCCTCAAACACTTCCACCACCTCCTGAAACATCTTCCCCTCCCACCCCTCTCTGCTTTCCACAGGGACAATTCTCTTCGTCACTGCATGGTTCACGCCACCGTCCCATCAACACCCCGTCCCACACCCCACACACCCAAACCCCCGATTTACTTTACCATGCAACTGCAAATTGTGTAAAACCTGCTGGTACACCACTCACTCACATCCATCCAAGGACCCCAAACTGTCCTTCCAGGTGAGATAGAGGTTCACCTGCCTCTCCTCTAACCTAGTTACTGTATCTGGTGCTCCAGATGTGGTCTCCTCTACATTGGGGAGACCAAACGTAAACTAAGGGAACATTTCGCTGAGCATCTCGACCAGGCCCTCAGGGGCAAGCCTGACCTTCCGGTCACCACTCATTTCAATTCCCCTTCCCACGCCCTCTCTAACATGCCAATGCACGGTCTCCCACATTGCCACCGTGAATCAGATCGCAAATTGAAGGAACAACACCTCACCTTCCACCTGGGTAGCTTACAGTCCGAAGGACACCGTATTGACACAATAACCTTCCCACCCATTCCCAGACTCACTTTTGATCCCTGCCTCCTCCCTTCCCTCCCTCAGGCCAATCCCTCCTTCCAGCTACCAACCGGATTCATGCCTTACATCGATCTAACAGATCGCACCTCCCATCTGTAGTCACTTAGCACCACCTCACCACACCGCCCCTCTCACCACCCATAATGCCTACACCCCCTTTCTTTATCTGCAACTCCCCCGACTCCCACTCCAGTCCTGAAGAATGGTAATACCCGAAACATTGACTTCTCCACCTCCTGCCGCAATCTGCCTTGACGTGTTCTTCCAGCCTCCTGCTTGATCTCACACCAAACAAATTCCCTTCAAGCTGTACACTTACTTCCCCCAAAAGAGCATTGTTCCTTTGGGCCATGGGTCCGAGCTACGTCAGCCATTGTCTCAGCTACATTGTGGATTCCTTGGCCCTGCCTACTGTCACCTTTAACATTGAGGAATGGATTGGCACCACTTCCTGTTCTCCCCCTGAACCGGAAAATCTCATTTACATTGTTCCCACATTCCATCCTTCTTTCCCCTTTACTTCCAAGAGACCTTTGTCTAGGTTTCTCAGAACAGGTTGTTGATGGACATTCACTCCAGGTCCACAGCCTCCCACAGCTTCCTGGACAGAGCTCATTTGCAGAAGGGAACTCATGCCATTCTCTGACTTTCTCCATATCCTGTGTATCATGTCAAGATGATGCAGCCTGCCACCTCAGCACGTCATATATACCTTCCAGTGTTTTTCTGCTTAAGTTGCCCTGACTTACCAACATGGTGCCAAGTGCCCTCAACCATCTGTTCCTTGCATTTCAGCATTTAGACATTTTCAATGTTCCAGAACCACCATCCTTCTCTCTGTGCTCTCACCTTCCATACCAACCATGCTGCATGGTCAATGGCTCACCCATGCCAATCCCACCACCTTCAGCATGATGCCACATCCCAGGGCATCTTCCCCTCCTTTCCCCTTTCAGCACTGGAAAGGAACCATTCTGTCCTCGCGATCCTGGACCACTTTCAATCACCCCTTTACACACCCTCCCTTTCAGAAAGTTTTCCACAGAGTCCCTCATAAGAGATTAATTTTTAAAATTAAAGAACATGGGACTGGGGTGACTGTACTGAGCTGGACAGAAACGTGTTTAGATTAGATTAGATTAGACTTACAGTGTGGAAACAGGCCCTTCGGCCCAACAAGTCCACACCGACCCGCCGAAGCGCAACCCACCCATACCTCTACATTTATCCCTTACCTAACACTACGGGCAATTTAGCTTGGCCAATTCACCTGACCCGCACATCTTTGGACTGTGGGAGGAAACCGGAGCACCCGGAGGAAACCCACGCAGACACGGGAGAACGTGCAAACTCCACACAGTCAGTCGCCTGAGTCGGGAATTGAACCCGGGTCTACAGGCGCTGTGAGGCAGCAGTGCTAACCACTGTGCCACCGTGCCGCCCACTAGCAGACAGGGACCAAAGAAGAGGAACAAATGGATCTTTTTCAAGAATGGCAGGGAATGAATCGTGGGGTATTTCAGCGATTGGTACTTGGACCCCAACTATTCACAGCATCGATGACTGATTTAGATGAGGGATCTCAACATAATCACTCCAAGTTTGCAGATGACACAAAGCTGGGTGGGAGGGTGAACTGTGAGAAGGATGCAGAGATGCTTCAGTTTCGACAAGGAGAAAGTGAGGACTGCAGATGCTGGAGTTGAAACATGTGGTGCTGGAAAAGCGCAGCAGACCAGGCAGCTTCTGAGGAGCAGGGGAACCGACATTTCAGGCATAACCTCTTCATCAGAGATCTTTAGACAAGTTGAATGAGTGGACAAATGCATGGCAGATGCAGTAAATGTGGATAAATGTGATGTTATCCACTTTTGTGGCAAAAATAGATTATTATTTGACTGGCTGTAAATTGGAACGGGGGGGGGGGGTGGAGATTGTTCAACGAGACCTGGGTGTCCTCGTGTATGAATCGCTGAAAGTGCATGTGAGGGCTTTATCCCCCTCTGAGCTGAACTGAGGACTGAGAACACCAGAAGCCCTGGAGGAGTATAGAATGCACAAAGGAGAACGGGAAAAGGAAATCGGGTGAGCAGAGAAGGGGGGCGGGGGTGGTGGGGGGTACCATCTCCATGGGGTACCATCTGGGAGGAGACTCAATGGAAAGCTATCAATGCAGGTTCGCAGGTGGCAAGTCATCCCCTACAGTTGGTATTTGCTGCAGCCTCCTCCCTCACAGGTTGAGTTACTTCCCACCCCCCCAGTGTGGTCACAGCCATTTTTGTTTTAATGGTGCACTTTCGGTTTCCAACATGATGGAAGGCTACAGTGAGTACTCCACTCTCAGTGTCAGCCTCAGGCTAAACAGCCTGGTTTAAAAGGGGGGGATGTCGGTGGTTGATAACGTGTCCCTCCTCCCCACAAAGCCGACAGAACACGTCCAAACACCCAGCCTCATGAAGAGCTGGCAGGCACGATTGGCCAAGAGATACCGGCAATGTCTGGATCCTGAAATCCACCTGTGATCTACTCCAGGGATCTAGCTGGGAAAAGCAAAGTTGATTTAATGTTCTCCTTTAGGGCTGGACACCTCAGTGTGAGAAGATCAGGGAGGTCAGAAGCAGAGGCTTAGCCTTTCAGAAACATCCATGTCTCCAGTTGTCCCCATTTGAATGACCCCTCGACCCCCAGCTGACGGGTCACCATGGTTTCCTGATTGGGATATCCACCAACTTTCTCACTGAACAAGGGAGTCAGATGATCAGGGAAACGGCCATGACTTGACCATTTACAGGCCTCAATAGGCAACAGGTCAGGAAGGTGACCTATCACCTTTGCAACCGTAACATCATTCACTTATCTTCAGGGTCAACAACTTGCCCAGTTATTTCCCCATTCCTACATTTTCCCTCACCACCTCCAGGGAAGGGACAACTCCCCCTTGAGTGGGATGGCCAGCACTGATACTGTAATGCCACTGCTTGAACTATTTATTATCAAATCCTGGAGCTGCGTAACTTCAAATTGCTACAACCCACATGGATGTAATCCTTCAATAATACACCAGAGATACCAGAGCTCCTTGTGAACCTGTTTGTTCAAGTGACTGTGAGTAATGCCAGGAGCAGTGCTGTTCCAATTCGGTCATTGGAGAATTGTGAGCGAAATAAAATTGGAATTCCATTCACTGGAGTGCTCAGGCATTCTGCTTCCAACGCCAACACTGGATTCGCAGAGAAAATGGATCTGCTCCAGATTCTTTGGATCACCTATATTGCCAAATTCGCTTTCTACTGTATTCTGGTAGCTCTCGGAGTTTCTGGTGAGCTTCAGTGACCGATTTGTAACTTTATTCTGCTGTGTTTCACCCTTACCCTGCTTCCCTCCTTCCTGGGGATGTTTAATATGTTACTTTCACATCTTTGCTGTACAGTCACCCCTTCAGTGGCATCATTCTCCCGAGTCCCAGTTTTCTGTAACTCTGCCATCTCAACTAGAACTAGACTGTCCATTGACTCATTACTACATGGAATCTGGTGTGACGTTGTTTCACTGTTGTATGCTGTATAACATTGATAGGTTGTGTGGGTGAGCAAAAATCGGGCAGATGGAGTGTAACATACAATCCCTACAGTGTGGAAGCAGGTCATTCAGTCCATATTGACCCTTTCAAAGAGCAGCAAATGCAGACCCACATCTGATAACCCTGTATTTCCCACAGCTAATCAATCCAGCCTGCATGTTCCTAGACACTATGGGAAATCTACCATGGCCAATCCACCTAACCTGCATATTTATTGGCTGTGGAAGGAAACTGGAGCACCTGGGGGTAACCCACACAGACACAGGGACAATGTGCAAACTCCATGCAGACAGTTATACAAAGTTGGAATCAAAGCCAGCTCTCTGGCACTGTGAGGCAGTAGTGATAACCACTCAGCCACTATGCCACCCATTTAACATGGGAAAATGTGAAGGAGTTCACTTTGGCAGGAAGAACTTTTAAAAAGCAGAGGGGTATTTAAATGGAGAACACGTGCAGAATTCTGGGATGTGGAGGTATTGAGGTGTGTGAGTCACAAAAAGGCAGGTACAACACAACATCTGGAAAGCTAAAGGATGCAATTATTAATAACGAGAGGAATATTCAGTTCCATAAAGCAACAATGAGATGACATCGCGAATATTCTGTCCAGTTCAGTTCCACTTATTTCAGGATGCATGTAAGTCCTGTGGGGGCGATACAGGGCAGGGTTTAGTGGATTGAACCCTGCAATAAGTGGGTTGACCTCTGAGGATGTTTGGACGGAGTGCTCTTGTTTCCCCTGGAGTTTAGAACAGTAAGAGCTGATATGAATGGTGTGTATAAGACCCTGGTTAGTGTTAACAGGGTGGACATGGTAATGATGTTCCTCTTGTGGGGCAGTCCGGAACAAGGGAGCTCTGGTTTAAAATTACGGGCCACCCTTTCAAATGCTACTATTATTAAGCTGCCTTTGTATAGTACAATAAATGGTGGATATTGCAGCTAAATTCCAAAGTTTTAATT
>NW_026868518.1:36329-41222 GCF_020745735.1 Hemiscyllium ocellatum | reverse complement strand
CCACTTCCCGACTTAGGAAATTCGCCAAATTCGGCCTGAACTTATACAACAGTCCCCCCTCGAAGGCGTGACAGTCGGTAGAACCGCCGGATCAAATCCGGCTGAGCTACCCGGCTTGGAAGCCTCCAAAGTCGGTATGAGCTGTCAGGTTCACTCCCATCCCCGTTTGGACCACTTCCCGACTTAGGAAATTCACCAAATTCGGCCTGAACTCAGAGGGCAGCCCCCCTCGAAGGCGTGACAGTTCGGCAGAACCGCCGGGTCAAATCCGGCTGAGCTACCCGGCCCCGAAGCCTCAAAGTCGGTATGAGCAGTCAGGTTCACTCCCACCCCGTTTGGACCACTTCCCGACTTAGGAAATTCACCAAATTCGGCCTGAACTCAGAGGACATCCCCCCCTCGAAGGCGTGACAGTCGGCAGAACCGCCGGATCAAATCCGGCTGAGCTACCCGGCTTGGAAGCCCCAAAGTCGGTATGAGCTGTCAGGTTCACTCCCATCCCCGTTTGGACCACTTCCCGACTTAGGAAATTCACCAAATTCGGCCTGAACTCAGAGGACAGTCCCCCCTCGAAGGCGTGACAGTCGGCGAACCGCCGGATCAAATCCGGCTGAGCTACCCGGCTTGGAAGCCCCAAAGTCGGTATGAGCTGTCAGGTTCACTCCCATCCCCGTTTGGACCACTTCCCGACTTAGGAAATTCACCAAATTCGGCCTGAACTCAGAGGACAGTCCCCCCTCGAAGGCGTGAAGTCGGCAGAACCGCCGGGTCAAATCCGGCTGAGCTACCCGCCCCCGAAGCCTCAAAGTCGTATGAGCTGTCAGGTTCACTCCCATCCCAGTTTGGGCCACTTCCCGACTTAGGAAATTCACCAAATTCGGCCTGAACTCAGAGGACAAGCCCCCCTCGAAGGCGTGACAGTCGGCAGAATCGCCGGGTCAAATCCGGCTGAGCTACACGCACCCGAAGCCTCAAAGTCGGTATGAGCTGTCAGGTTCACTCCCATCCCCGTTTGGACCACTTCCCGACTTAGGAAATTCACCAAATTCGGCCTGAACTCAGAGGACAGTCCCCCCTCGAAGGCGTGACAGTCGGCAGAATCGCCGGGTCAAATCCGGCTGAGCTACCCGGCTTGGAAGCCTCAAAGTCGGTATGAGCTGTCAGGTGCACTCCCATCCCCGTTTGGACCACTTCCCGACTTAGGAAATTCACCAAATTCGGCCTGAACTCAGAGGACAGTCCCCCCTCGAAGGCGTGGACAGTCGGCAGAATCGCCGGGTCAAATCCGGCTGAGCTACCCGGACCCGAAGCCTCAAAGTCGGTATGAGCTGTCAGGTTCACTCCCATCCCCGTTTGGACCACTTCCCGACTTAGGAAATTCTCCAAATTCGGCCTGAACTTATACAACAGTCCCCCCTCGAAGGCGTGACAGTCGGTAGAACCGCCGGATCAAATCCGGCTGAGCTACCCGGCTTGGAAGCCCCAAAGTCGGTATGAGCTGTCAGGTTCACTCCCATCCCCGTTTGGACCACTTCCCGACTTAGGAAATTCGCCAAATTCGGCCTGAACTTATACAACAGTCCCCCCTCGAAGGCGTGACAGTCGGTAGAACCGCCGGATCAAATCCGGCTGAGCTACCCGGCTTGGAAGCCCCAAAGTCGGTATGAGCTGTCAGGTTCACTCCCATCCCCGTTTGGACCACTTCCCGACTTAGGAAATTCACCAAATTCGGCCTGAACTCAGAGGACAGGCCCCCCTCGAAGGCGTAGAAGTCGGCAGAACCGCCGGATCAAATCCGGCTGAGCTACCCGGCCCCGAAGCCTCAAAGTCGGTATGAGCAGTCAGGTTCAGTCCCATCCCAGTTTGGGCCATTTCCCGACTTAGGAAATTCGCCAAATTCGGCCTGAACTTATACAACAGTCCCCCCCTCGAAGGCGTGACAGTCGGTAGAACCGCCGGTTCAAATCCGGCTGAGCTACCCGATTTGGAAGCCTTCAAGACAAAACCCATCCGGCAATGCCACTCAAAAAGGGCCCAAATTCAGAAACACCCCCTTCAAAAGGTACCACTTCCTCGGAGACACTACCGGGACACGCTCCGCTCGGCGAAAATTAAGCCCCCACCACTAACTGAAGCCAACCGCAGCCCCCACTTCAACGGAGAAATCAGTAACCAATTCAAAAATGCACTTGGTTACTGACTTCTACTGACTCAAATATTCTAAGTGTCGCTGTTACTGATTTGTACTGACTAAAAAATATTTTAAGTGTCGCTGGTTACTGATTTGTACTGACTTCAAAAATATTCTAAGTGTCAGTGGTTACTGATTTGTACTGACTGAAAAATTTTCTAACCGCCGGGTCAAATCCGGCCGGGCCACCCGGCTTGGAAGCCTCAAGGTCGGTATGAGCTGTCAGATTCAACCCCATCACCATTTGGACCACTTCCCGACATAGGAAATTCACCAAATTCGGCCTGAACTCAGAGGGCAGGCCCCCCTCGAAGGCCAGGCATTCGGCAGAACCGCCGGGACAAATCCGACTGTGCTACCCGGCCCCGAAGCCTCAAAGTCGGTATGAGCTGTTAGGTTCACTCCCAACCCCGTTTGGACCACGTCCCGACTTAGGAAATTCACCAAATTCGGCCTGAACTTAGACAACAGTCCCCCCTCGAAGGCGTGACAGTCGGCGGAACCGCCGGATCAAATCCGGCTGAGCTACCCGTCTTGGAAGCCCCAAAGTCGGTATGAGCTGTCAGGTTCACTCCCATCCCCGTTTGGACCACTTCCCGACTTAGGAAATTCACCAAATTCGGCCCGAACTTAGAGGAGAGTCCCCCCTCGAAGGCGTGACAGTCGGCGGAACCGCCGGATCAAATCCGGCTGAGCTACCCGGCTTGGAAGCCCCAAAGTCGGTATGAGCTGTCAGGTCCACTCCCATCCCCGTTTGGACCACTTCCCAACATAGGAAATTCACCAAATTCGGCCTGAACTCAGAGGGCAGGCCCCCCCTCGAAGGCCAGGCATCGGCAGAACCGCCGGGTCAAATCCGACTGTGCTACCCGGCCCCGAAGCCTCAAAGTCGGTATGAGCAGTCAGGTTCAGTCCCATCCCAGTTTGGGCCATTTCCCGACTTAGGAAATTCACCAAATTCGGCCTGAACTCAGAGGACAGCACCCCCTCGAAGGCGTGGAAGTCGGCAGAATCGCCGGGTCAAATCCGGCTGAGCTACCCGGCCCCGAAGCCTCAAAGTCGGTATGAGCTGTCAGGTTCACTCCCATCCCCGTTTGGACCACTTCCCGACTTAGGAAATTCACCAAATTCGGCCTGAACTCAGAGGACAGTCCCCCCTCGAAGGCGTGCCAGTCGGCAGAACCGCCGGGTCAAATCCGGCTGAGCTACCCGGCTTGGAAGCCCCAAAGTCGGTATGAGCTGTCAGGTTCACTCCCATCCCCGTTTGACCACTTCCCGACTTAGGAAATTCACCAAATTCGGCCGGAACTCAGAGGACAGTCCCCCCTCGAAGGCGTGACAGTCGGCGGAACCGCCGGATCAAATCCGGCTGAGCTACCCGGCTTGAAGCCTCAAAGTCGGTATGAGCAGTCAGGTTCACTCCCATCCCCGTTTGGACCACTTCCCGACTTAGGAAATTCACCAAATTCGGCCGGAACTCAGAGGACAGTCCCCCCTCGAAGGCGTGACAGTCGGCAGAATCGCGGGGTCAGATCCGGCTGGGGTACCCGGCTTGGAAGCCCCAAAGTCGGTATGAGCTGTCAGGTGCACTCCCATCACCGTTTGGACCACTTCCCGACTTAGGAAATTAACCAAATTCGGCCTGAACTCAGAGGACAGTCCCCGCTCGAAGGCGTGGAAGTCGGCAGAATCGCCGGGTCAAATCCGGCTGAGCTACCCGCACCCGAAGCCTCAAAGTCGGTATGAGCTGTCAGGTTCACTCCCATCCCCGTTTGGACCACTTCCCGACTTAGGAAATTCGCCAAATTCGGCCTGAACTTATACAACAGTCCCCCCTCGAAGGCGTGACAGTCGGTAGAACCGCCGGATCAAATCCGGCTGAGCTACCCGGCTTGGAAGCCCCAAAGTCGGTATGAGCTGTCTGGTTCACTCCCATCCCCGTTTGGACCACTTCCCGACTTAGGAAATTCGCCAAATTCGGCCTGAACTTATACAACAGTCCCCCCCTCGAAGGCGTGACAGTCGGTAGAACCGCCGGATCAAATCCGGCTGAGCTACCCGGCTTGGAAGCCCCAAAGTCGGTATGAGCTGTCAGGTTCACTCCCATCCCCGTTTGGACCACTTCCCGACTTAGGAAATTCACCAAATTCGGCCTGAACTCAGAGGACAGGCCCCCCTCGAAGGCGTAGAAGTCGGCAGAACCGCCGGATCAAATCCGGCTGAGCTACCCGGCCCCGAAGCCTCAAAGTCGGTATGAGCAGTCAGGTTCAGTCCCATCCCAGTTTGGGCCATTTCCCGACTTAGGAAATTCGCCAAATTCGGCCTGAACTTATACAACAGTCCCCCCCTCGAAGGCGTGACAGTCGGTAGAACCGCCGGGTCAAATCCGGCTGAGCTACCCGATTTGGAAGCCTTCAAGACAAAACCCATCCGGCAATGCCACTCAAAAAGGGCCCAAAATCAGAAACACCCCCTTCAAAAGGTACCACTTCCTCGGAGACACTACCGGGACACGCTCCGCTCGGCGAAAATTAAGCCCCCACCACTAACTGAAGCCAACCGCAGCCCCACCTTCAACGGAGAAATCAGTAACCAATTCAAAAATGCACTTGGTTACTGACTTCTACTGACTCAAAAATATTCTAAGTGTCGCTGGTTACTGATTTGTACTGACTAAAAATATTTTAAGTGTCGCTGGTTGG
>NW_026868518.1:25699-35831 GCF_020745735.1 Hemiscyllium ocellatum | reverse complement strand
TATTTTAAGTGTCAGTGGTTACTGATTTGTACTGACTGAAAAATTTTCTAACCGCCGGATCAAATCCGGCCGGGCCAGCCGGCTTGGAAGCCTCAAGGTCGGTATGAGCTGTCAGATTCACCCCCATCACCATTTGGACCAATTCCCGACTTAGGAAATTCACCAAATTCGGCCTGAACTCAGAGGGCAGGCCCCCCTCGAAGGCCAGGCATTCGGCAGAACCGCCGGGACAAATCCGACTGTGCTACCCGGCCCCGAAGCCTCAAAGTCGGTATGAGCAGTTAGGTTCACTCCCAACCCCGTTTGGACCACTTCCCGACTTAGGAAATTCACCAAATTCGGCCTGAACTCAGAGGACAGTCCCCCCTCGAAGGCGTGACAGTCGGCGGAACCGCCGGATCAAATCCGGCTGAGCTACCCGGCTCGGAAGCCCCAAAGTCGGTATGAGCTGTCAGGTTCACTCCCATCCCCGTTTGGACCACTTCCCGACTTAGGAAATTCACCAAATTCGGCCGGAACTCAGAGGACAGTCCCCCCTCGAAGGCGTGACAGTCGGCGGAACCGCCGGATCAAATCCGGCTGAGCTACCCGGCTTGGAAGCCCCAAAGTCGGTATGAGCTGTCAGGTTCACTCCCATCCCCGTTTGGACCACTTCCCGACATAGGAAATTCACCAAATTCGGCCTGAACTCAGAGGGCAGTCCCCCCTCGAAGGCCAGGCATTCGGCAGAACCGCCGGGTCAAATCCGACTGTGCTACCCGGCCCCGAAGCCTCAAAGTCGGTATGAGCTGTCAGGTTCAGTCCCATCCCAGTTTGGGCCATTTCCCGACTTAGGAAATTCACCAAATTCGGCCTGAACTCAGAGGACAGCCCCCCCTCGAAGGCGTGGAAGTCGGCAGAATCGCCGGGTCAAATCCGGCTGAGCTACCCGGCCCCGAAGCCTCAAAGTCGGTATGAGCTGTCAGGTTCACTCCCATCCCCGTTTGGACCACTTCCCGACTTAGGAAATTCACCAAATTCGGCCGGAACTCAGAGGACAGTCCCCCCTCGAAGGCGTGACAGTCGGCGGAATCGCCGGGTCAGATCCGGCTGGGTTACCCGGCTTGGAAGCCTCAAAGTCGGTATGAGCTGTCAGGTGCACTCCCATCCCCGTTTGGACCACTTCCCGACTTAGGAAATTAACCAAATTCGGCCTGAACTCAGAGGACAGTCCCCGCTCGAAGGCGTGGAAGTCGGCAGAATCGCCGGGTCAAATCCGGCTGAGCTACCCGCACCCGAAGCCTCAAAGTCGGTATGAGCTGTCAGGTTCACTCCCATCCCCGTTTGGACCACTTCCCGACTTAGGAAATTCGCCAAATTCGGCCTGAACTTATACAACAGTCCCCCCTCGAAGGCGTGACAGTCGGTAGAACCGCCGGATCAAATCCGGCTGAGCTACCCGGCTTGGAAGCCCCAAAGTCGGTATGAGCTGTCAGGTTCACTCCCATCCCCGTTTGGACCACTTCCCGACTTAGGAAATTCACCAAATTCGGCCTGAACTCAGAGGACAGGCCCCCCTCGAAGGCGTAGAAGTCGGCAGAACCGCCGGATCAAATCCGGCTGAGCTACCCGGCCCCGAAGCCTCAAAGTCGGTATGAGCAGTCAGGTTCAGTCCCATCCCAGTTTGGGCCATTTCCCGACTTAGGAAATTCGCCAAATTCGGCCTGAACTTATACAACAGTCCCCCCTCGAAGGCGTGACAGTCGGTAGAACCGCCGGGTCAAATCCGGCTGAGCTACCCGATTTGGAAGCCTTCAAGACAAAACCCATCCGGCAATGCCACTCAAAAAGGGCCCAAATTCAGAAACACCCCCTTCAAAAGGTACCACTTCCTCGGAGACACTACCGGGACACGCTCCGCTCGGCGAAAATTAAGCCCCCACCACTAACTGAAGCCAACCGCAGCCCCAACTTCAACGGAGAAATCAGTAACCAATTCAAAAATGCACTTGGTTACTGACTTCTACTGACTCAAAAATATTCTAAGTGTCGCTGGTTACTGATTTGTACTGACTAAAAAATATTTTAAGTGTCGCTGGTTACTGATTTGTACTGACTGAAAAATATTCTAAGTGTCAGTGGTTACTGATTTGTACTGCTTCAAAAATATTCTAAGTGTCAGTGGTTACTGATTTGTACTGACTGAAAAATTTTCTAACCGCCGGGTCAAATCCGGCCGGGCCAGCCGGCTTGGAAGCCTCAAGGTCGGTATGAGCTGTCAGATTCAACCCCATCACCATTTGGACCACTTCCCGACATAGGAAATTCACCAAATTCGGCCTGAACTCAGAGGGCAGGCCCCCCTCGAAGGCCAGGCATTCGGCAGAACCGCCGGGACAAATACGACTGTGCTACCCGGCCCCGAAGCCTCAAAGTCGGTATGAGCAGTTAGGTTCACTCCCAACCCCGTTTGGACCACGTCCCGACTTAGGAAATTCACCAAATTCGGCCTGAACTTAGACAACAGTCCCCCCTCGAAGGCGTGACAGTCGGCGGAACCGCCGGATCAAATCCGGCTGAGCTACCCGTCTTGGAAGCCCCAAAGTCGGTATGAGCTGTCAGGTTCACTCCCATCCCCGTTTGGACCACTTCCCGACTTAGGAAATTCACCAAATTCGGCCCGAACTTAGAGGAGAGTCCCCCCTCGAAGGCGTGACAGTCGGCGGAACCGCCGGATCAAATCCGGCTGAGCTACCCGGCTTGGAAGCCCCAAAGTCGGTATGAGCTGTCAGGTCCACTCCCATCCCCGTTTGGACCACTTCCCAACATAGGAAATTCACCAAATTCGGCCTGAACTCAGAGGGCAGGCCCCCCTCGAAGGCCAGGCATTCGGCAGAACCGCCGGGTCAAATCCGACTGTGCTACCCGGCCCCGAAGCCTCAAAGTCGGTATGAGCAGTCAGGTTCAGTCCCATCCCAGTTTGGGCCATTTCCCGACTTAGGAAATTCACCAAATTCGGCCTGAACTCAGAGGACAGCCCCCCCTCGAAGGCGTGGAAGTCGGCAGAATCGCCGGGTCAAATCCGGCTGAGCTACCCGGCCCCGAAGCCTCAAAGTCGGTAAGAGCTGTCAGGTTCACTCCCATCCCCGTTTGGACCACTTCCCGACTTAGGAAATTCACCAAATTCGGCCGGAACTCAGAGGACAGTCCCCCCTCGAAGGCGTGACAGTCGGCGGAATCGCCGGGTCAGATCCGGCTGGGTTACCCGGCTTGGAAGCCTCAAAGTCGGTATGAGCTGTCAGGTGCACTCCCATCCCCGTTTGGACCACTTCCCGACTTAGGAAATTAACCAAATTCGGCCTGAACTCAGAGGACAGTCCCCGCTCGAAGGCGTGGAAGTCGGCAGAATCGCCGGGTCAAATCCGGCTGAGCTACCCGCACCCGAAGCCTCAAAGTCGGTATGAGCTGTCAGGTTCACTCCCATCCCCGTTTGGACCACTTCCCGACTTAGGAAATTCGCCAAATTCGGCCTGAACTTATACAACAGTCCCCCCTCGAAGGCGTGACAGTCGGTAGAACCGCCGGATCAAATCCGGCTGAGCTACCCGGCTTGGAAGCCCCAAAGTCGGTATGAGCTGTCAGGTTCACTCCCATCCCCGTTTGGACCACTTCCCGACTTAGGAAATTCGCCAAATTCGGCCTGAACTTATACAACAGTCCCCCCTCGAAGGCGTGACAGTCGGTAGAACCGCCGGATCAAATCCGGCTGAGCTACCCGGCTTGGAAGCCCCAAAGTCGGTATGAGCTGTCAGGTTCACTCCCATCCCCGTTTGGACCACTTCCCGACTTAGGAAATTCACCAAATTCGGCCTGAACTCAGAGGACAGGCCCCCCTCGAAGGCGTAGAAGTCGGCAGAACCGCCGGATCAAATCCGGCTGAGCTACCCGGCCCCGAAGCCTCAAAGTCGGTATGAGCAGTCAGGTTCAGTCCCATCCCAGTTTGGGCCATTTCCCGACTTAGGAAATTCGCCAAATTCGGCCTGAACTTATACAACAGTCCCCCCTCGAAGGCGTGACAGTCGGTAGAACCGCCGGGTCAAATCCGGCTGAGCTACCCGATTTGGAAGCCTTCAAGACAAAACCCATCCGGCAATGCCACTCAAAAAGGGCCCAAATTCAGAAACACCCCCTTCAAAAGGTACCACTTCCTCGGAGACACTACCGGGACACGCTCCGCTCGGCGAAAATTAAGCCCCCACCACTAACTGAAGCCAACCGCAGCCCCAACTTCAACGGAGAAATCAGTAACCAATTCAAAAATGCACTTGGTTACTGACTTCTACTGACTCAAAAATATTCTAAGTGTCGCTGGTTACTGATTTGTACTGACTAAAAAATATTTTAAGTGTCGCTGGTTACTGATTTGTACTGACTGAAAAATATTCTAAGTGTCAGTGGTTACTGATTTGTACTGCTTCAAAAATATTCTAAGTGTCAGTGGTTACTGATTTGTACTGACTGAAAAATTTTCTAACCGCCGGGTCAAATCCGGCCGGGCCAGCCGGCTTGGAAGCCTCAAGGTCGGTATGAGCTGTCAGATTCAACCCCATCACCATTTGGACCACTTCCCGACATAGGAAATTCACCAAATTCGGCCTGAACTCAGAGGGCAGGCCCCCCTCGAAGGCCAGGCATTCGGCAGAACCGCCGGGACAAATACGACTGTGCTACCCGGCCCCGAAGCCTCAAAGTCGGTATGAGCAGTTAGGTTCACTCCCAACCCCGTTTGGACCACGTCCCGACTTAGGAAATTCACCAAATTCGGCCTGAACTTAGACAACAGTCCCCCCTCGAAGGCGTGACAGTCGGCGGAACCGCCGGATCAAATCCGGCTGAGCTACCCGTCTTGGAAGCCCCAAAGTCGGTATGAGCTGTCAGGTTCACTCCCATCCCCGTTTGGACCACTTCCCGACTTAGGAAATTCACCAAATTCGGCCGAACTTAGAGGAGAGTCCCCCCTCGAAGGCGTGACAGTCGGCGGAACCGCCGGATCAAATCCGGCTGAGCTACCCGGCTTGGAAGCCCCAAAGTCGGTATGAGCTGTCAGGTTCACTCCCATCCCCGTTTGGACCACTTCCCGACTTAGGAAATTCACCAAATTCGGCCTGAACTCAGAGGGCAGGCCCCCCTCGAAGGCGTGAAGTCGGCAGAACCGCCGGGTCAAATCCGGCTGAGCTACCCGGCCCCGAAGCCTCAAAGTCGGTATGAGCTGTCAGGTTCACTCCCATCCCCGTTTGGACCACTTCCCGACTTAGGAAATTCACCAAATTCGGCCGGAACTCAGAGGACAGTCCCCCCTCGAAGGCGTGACAGTCGGCGGAATCGCCGGGTCAGATCCGGCTGGGTTACCCGGCTTGGAAGCCTCAAAGTCGGTATGAGCTGTCAGGTGCACTCCCATCCCCGTTTGGACCACTTCCCGACTTAGGAAATTCACCAAATTCGGCCTGAACTCAGAGGACAGTCCCCGCTCGAAGGCGTGAAGTCGGCAGAACCGCCGGGTCAAATCCGGCTGAGCTACCCGCACCCGAAGCCTCAAAGTCGGTATGAGCTGTCAGGTTCACTCCCATCCCCGTTTGGACCACTTCCCGACTTAGGAAATTCGCCAAATTCGGCCTGAACTTATACAACAGTCCCCCCTCGAAGGCGTGACAGTCGGTAGAACCGCCGGATCAAATCCGGCTGAGCTACCCGGCTTGGAAGCCCCAAAGTCGGTATGAGCTGTCAGGTTCTCCCATCCCCGTTTGGACCACTTCCCGACTTAGGAAATTCGCCAAATTCGGCCTGAACTTATACAACAGTCCCCCCTCGAAGGCGTGACAGTCGGCGGAACCGCCGGATCAAATCCGGCTGAGCTACCCGGCTTGGAAGCCCCAAAGTCGGTATGAGCTGTCAGGTTCACTCCCATCCCCGTTTGGACCACTTCCCGACTTAGGAAATTCACCAAATTCGGCCTGAACTCAGAGGACAGGCCCCCCTCGAAGGCGTAGAAGTCGGCAGAACCGCCGGATCAAATCCGGCTGAGCTACCCGGCCCCGAAGCCTCAAAGTCGGTATGAGCAGTCAGGTTCAGTCCCATCCCAGTTTGGGCCATTTCCCGACTTAGGAAATTCGCCAAATTCGGCCTGAACTTATACAACAGTCCCCCCTCGAAGGCGTGACAGTCGGTAGAACCGCCGGGTCAAATCCGGCTGAGCTACCCGATTTGGAAGCCTTCAAGACAAAACCCATCCGGCAATGCCACTCAAAAAGGGCCCAAATTCAGAAACACCCCCTTCAAAAGGTACCACTTCCTCGGAGACACTACCGGGACACGCTCCGCTCGGCGAAAATTAAGCCCCCACCACTAACTGAAGCCAACCGCAGCCCCAACTTCAACGGAGAAATCAGTAACCAATTCAAAAATGCACTTGGTTACTGACTTCTACTGACTCAAAAATATTCTAAGTGTCGCTGGTTACTGATTTGTACTGACTAAAAAATATTCTAAGTGTCGTGGTTACTGATTTGTACTGACTCAAAAATATTCTAAGTGTCGTGGTTACTGATTTGTACTGACTTCAAAAATATTCTAAGTGTCAGTGGTTACTGATTTGTACTGACTGACAAATTTTCTAACCGCCGGGTCAAATCCGGCCGGGCCAGCCGGCTTGGAAGCCTCAAGGTCGGTATGAGCTGTCAGATTCAACCCCATCACCATTTGGACCACTTCCCGACATAGGAAATTCACCAAATTCGGCCTGAACTCAGAGGGCAGGCCCCCCTCGAAGGCCAGGCATTCGGCAGAACCGCCGGGACAAATACGACTGTGCTACCCGGCCCCGAAGCCTCAAAGTCGGTATGAGCAGTTAGGTTCACTCCCAACCCCGTTTGGACCACGTCCCGACTTAGGAAATTCACCAAATTCGGCCTGAACTTAGACAACAGTCCCCCCTCGAAGGCGTGACAGTCGGCGGAACCGCCGGATCAAATCCGGCTGAGCTACCCGTCTTGGAAGCCCCAAAGTCGGTATGAGCTGTCAGGTTCACTCCCATCCCCGTTTGGACCACTTCCCGACTTAGGAAATTCACCAAATTCGGCCCGAACTTAGAGGAGAGTCCCCCCTCGAAGGCGTGACAGTCGGCGGAACCGCCGGATCAAATCCGGCTGAGCTACCCGGCTTGGAAGCCCCAAAGTCGGTATGAGCTGTCAGGTCCACTCCCATCCCCGTTTGGACCACTTCCCAACATAGGAAATTCACCAAATTCGGCCTGAACTCAGAGGGCAGGCCCCCCCTCGAAGGCCAGGCATTCGGCAGAACCGCCGGGTCAAATCCGACTGTGCTACCCGGCCCCGAAGCCTCAAAGTCGGTATGAGCAGTCAGGTTCAGTCCCATCCCAGTTTGGGCCATTTCCCGACTTAGGAAATTCACCAAATTCGGCCTGAACTCAGAGGACAGCCCCCCCTCGAAGGCGTGGAAGTCGGCAGAATCGCCGGGTCAAATCCGGCTGAGCTACCCGGCCCCGAAGCCTCAAAGTCGGTATGAGCTGTCAGGTTCACTCCCATCCCCGTTTGGACCACTTCCCGACTTAGGAAATTCACCAAATTCGGCCGGAACTCAGAGGACAGTCCCCCCCTCGAAGGCGTGACATTCGGCGGAATCGCCGGATCAGATCCGGCTGAGCTACCCGGCTTGGAAGCCCCAAAGTCGGTATGAGCAGTCAGGTTCACTCCCATCCCCGTTTGGACCACTTCCCGACTTAGGAAATTCACCAAATTCGGCCTGAACTCAGAGGGCAGGCCCCCCTCGAAGGCGATGAAGTCGGCAGAATCGCCGGGTCAAATCCGGCTGAGCTACCCGGACCCGAAGCCTCAAAGTCGGTATGAGCTGTCAGGTTCACTCCCATCCCCGTTTGGACCACTTCCCGACTTAGGAAATTCACCAAATTCGGCCTGAACTCAGAGGACAGTCCCCCCTCGAAGGCGTGAAGTCGGCAGAACCGCCGGTCAAATCCGGCTGAGCTACCCGGCCCGGAAGCCTCAAAGTCGGTATGAGCTGTCAGGTTCACTCCCATCCCCGTTTGGACCACTTCCCGACTTAGGAAATTCACCAAATTCGGCCTGAACTCAGAGGACAGTCCCCCCTCGAAGGCGTGACAGTCGGCAGAATCGCCGAGTCAAATCCGGCTGAGCTACCCGGCACGGAAGCCTCAAAGTCGGTATGAGCTGTCAGGTTCACTCCCATCCCCGTTTGGACCACTTCCCGACTTAGGAAATTCGCCAAATTCGGCCTGAACTTATACAACAGTCCCCCCTCGAAGGCGTGACAGTCGGTAGAACCGCCGGATCAAATCCGGCTGAGCTACCCGGCTTGGAAGCCCCAAAGTCGGTATGAGCTGTCAGGTTCACTCCCATCCCCGTTTGGACCACTTCCCGACTTAGGAAATTCACCAAATTCGGCCTGAACTCAGAGGACAGGCCCCCCTCGAAGGCGTAGAAGTCGGCAGAACCGCCGGATCAAATCCGGCTGAGCTACCCGGCCCCGAAGCCTCAAAGTCGGTATGAGCAGTCAGGTTCAGTCCCATCCCAGTTTGGGCCATTTCCCGACTTAGGAAATTCGCCAAATTCGGCCTGAACTTATACAACAGTCCCCCCTCGAAGGCGTGACAGTCGGTAGAACCGCCGGGTCAAATCCGGCTGAGCTACCCGATTTGGAAGCCTTCAAGACAAAACCCATCCGGCAATGCCACTCAAAAAGGGCCCAAATTCAGAAACACCCCCTTCAAAAGGTACCACTTCCTCGGAGACACTACCGGGACACGCTCCGCTCGGCGAAAATTAAGCCCCCAACACTAACTGAAGCCAACCGCAGCCCCAACTTCAACGGAGAAATCAGTAACCAATTCAAAAATGCACTTGGTTACTGACTTCTACTGACTCAAAAATATTCTAAGTGTCGCTGGTTACTGATTTGTACTGACTAAAAAATATTTTAAGTGTCGCTGGTTACTGATTTGTACTGACTGAAAATATTCTAAGTGTCAGTGGTTACTGATTTGTACTGCTTCAAAAATATTCTAATGTCAGTGGTTACTGATTTGTACTGACTGAAGAATTTTCTAACCGCCGGGTCAAATCCGGCCGGGCCAGCCGGCTTGGAAGCCTCAAGGTCGGTATGAGCTGTCAGATTCAACCCCATCACCATTTGGACCACTTCCCGACATAGGAAATTCACCAAATTCGGCCTGAACTCAGAGGGCAGGCCCCCCTCGAAGGCCAGGCATTCGGCAGAACCGCCGGTACAAATACGACTGTGCTACCCGGCTTGGAAGCCTCAAAGTCGGTATGAGCAGTTAGGTTCACTCCCAACCCCGTTTGGACCACGTCCCGACTTAGGAAATTCACCAAATTCGGCCTGAACTTAGACAACAGTCCCCCCTCGAAGGCGTGACAGTCGGCGGAACCGCCGGATCAAATCCGGCTGAGCTACCCGTCTTGGAAGCCCAAAGTCGGTATGAGCTGTCAGGTTCACTCCCATCCCCGTTTGGACCACTTCCCGACTTAGGAAATTCACCAAATTCGGCCCGAACTTAGAGGAGAGTCCCCCCTCGAAGGCGTGACAGTCGGCCGAACCGCCGGATCAAATCCGGCTGAGCTACCCGGCTTGGAAGCACCAAAGTCGGTATGAGCTGTCAGGTCCACTCCCATCCCCGTTTGGACCACTTCCCTACATAGGAAATTCACCAAATTCGGCCTGAAATCAGAGGACAGGCCCCCCTCGAAGGCGTGACATTCGGCAGAACCGCCGGGTCAAATCCGGCTGTGCTACCCGGCCCCGAAGCCTCAAAGTCGGTATGAGCAGTCAGGTTCACTCCCATCCCCGTTTGGACCACTTCCCGACTTAGGAAATTCACCAAATTCGGCCTGAACTAAGAGGACAGTCCCCCCTCGAAGGCGTGACATTCGGTAGAACCGCCGGATCAAATCCGGCTGAGCTACCCGGCTTGGAAGCTCCAAAGTCGGTATGAGCTGTCAGGTTCACTCCCATCCCCGTTTGGACCATTCCCGACATAGGAAATTCACCAAATTCGGCCTGAACTCAGAGGACAGCCCCCCTG
>NW_026868518.1:15562-25204 GCF_020745735.1 Hemiscyllium ocellatum | reverse complement strand
AGCGCCTTCGAGGGGGGCCTGCCCTCTGAGTTCAGGCCGAATTTGGTGAATTTCCTATGTTGGGAAGTGGTCCAAACGGGGATGGGAGTGGACCTGACAGCTCATACCGACTTTGGGGGCTTCCAAGCCGGGTAGCTCAGCCGGATTTGATCCGGCGGTTCCGCCGACTGTCACGCCTTCGAGGGGGGACTCTCCTCTAAGTTCGGGCCGAATTTGGTGAATTTCCTAAGTCGGGAGTGGTCCAAACGGGGATGGGAGTGAACCTGACAGCTCATACCGACTTTGGGGCTTCCAAACGGGTAGCTCAGCCGGATTTGATCCGGCGGTTCCGCCGACTGTCACGCCTTCGAGGGGGGACTGTTGTCTAAGTTCAGGCCGAATTTGGTGAATTTCCTAAGTCGGGACGTGGTCCAAACGGGGTTGGGAGTGAACCTAACTGCTCATACCGACTTTGAGGCTTCGGGGCCGGGTAGCACAGTCGTATTTGTCCCGGCGGTTCTGCCGAATGCCTGGCCTTCGAGGGGGGCCTGCCCTCTGAGTTCAGGCCGAATTTGGTGAATTTCCTATGTCGGGAAGTGGTCCAAATGGTGATGGGGTTGAATCTGACAGCTCATACCGACCTTGAGGCTTCCAAGCCGGCTGGCTCGGCCGGATTTGACCCGGCGGTTAGAAAATTTTTCAGTCAGTACAAATCAGTAACCACTGACACTTAGAATATTTTTGAAGCAGTACAAATCAGTAACCACTGACACTTAGAATATTTTTCAGTCAGTCCAAATCAGTAACCAGCGACACTTAAAATATTTTTTAGTCAGTACAAATCAGAAACCAGCGACACTTAGAATATTTTTGAGTCAGTAGAAGTCAGTAACCAAGTGCATTTTTGAATTGGTTACTGATTTCTCCGTTGAAGTTGGGGCTGCGGTTGGCTTCAGTTAGTGGTGGGGGCTTAATTTTCGCCGAGCGGAGCGTGTCCGGGTAGTGTCTCCGAGGAAGTGGTACCTTTTGAAGGGGGTGTTTCTGAATTTGGGCCCTTTTTGAGTGGCATTGCCGGATGGGTTTTGTCTTGAAGGCTTCCAAATCGGGTAGCTCAGCCGGATTTGACCCGGCGGTTCTACCGACTGTCACGCCTTCGAGGGGGGACTGTTGTATAAGTTCAGGCCGAATTTGGCGAATTTCCTAAGTCGGAAATGGCCCAAACTGGGATGGGACTGAACCTGACTGCTCATACCGACTTTGAGGCTTCGGGGCCGGGTAGCTCAGCCGGATTTGATCCGGCGGTTCTGCCGACTTCACGCCTTCGAGGGGGGCCTGTCCTCTGAGTTCAGGCCGAATTTGGTGAATTTCCTAAGTCGGGAAGTGGTCCAAACGGGGATGGGAGTGAACCTGACAGCTCATACCGACTTTGGGGCTTCCAAGTCGGGTAGCTCAGCCGGATTTGATCCGGCGGTTCTACCGACTGTCACGCCTTCGAGCGGGGACTGTTGTATAAGTTCAGGCCGAATTTGGCGAATTTCCTAAGTCGGGAAGTGGTCCAAACGTGGTTGGGAGTGAACCTGACAGCTCATACCGACTTAGAGGCTTCGGGCCGGGTAGCTCAGCCGGATTTGACCCGGCGATTCTGCCGACTGTCCACGCCTTCGAGGGGGGACTGTCCTCTGAGTTCAGGCCGAATTTGGTGAATTTCCTAAGTCGGGAAGTGGTCCAAACGGGGATGGGAGTGAACCTGACACTCATACCGACTTTGAGGCTTCCAAGCAGGGTAGCTCAGCCGGATTTGATCCGGCGTTCTGCCGACTGTCACGCCTTCGAGGGGGGACTGTCCTCTAGTTCAGGCCGAATTTGGTGAATTTCCTAAGTCGGGAAGTGGTCAAACGGGGATGGGAGTGAACCTGACAGCTCATACCGACTTTGAGGCTTCGGAGCCGTGTAGCTCAGCCGGATTTGACCCGGCGGTTCTGCCGATTTCCACGCCTTCGAGGGGGGACTGTTGTATAAGTTCAGGCCGAATTTGGTGAATTTCCTAAGTCGGGAAGTGGTCCCAAACTGGGATGGGACTGAACCTGACAGCTCATACCGACTTTGAGGCTTCAAGCCGGGTAGCTCAGCCGGATTTGATCCGGCGGTTCTGCCGACTGTCACGCCTTCGAGGGGGGGCTGTCTTCTGAGTTCAGGCCGAATTTGGTGAATTTCCTAAGTCGGGAAGTGGTCAAAACGGGGATGGGAGTGAACCTGACAGCTCATACCGACTTTGGGGCTTCCAAGCCGGGTAGCTCAGCCGGATTTGATCCGGCGGTTCTGCCGACTGCACGCCTTCGAGGGGGACTGTCCTCTAAGTTCAGGCCGAATTTGGCGAATTTCCTAAGTCGGGAAGTGGTCCAAACGGGGATGGGAGTGAACCTGACAGCTCATACCGACTTTGAGGCTTCGGCGGCGGGTAGCTCAGCCGGATCTGACCCGGCGATTCTGCCGACTGTCCACGCCTTCGAGGGGGGCCTGTCCTCTGAGTTCGGGCCGAATTTGGTGAATTTCCTAAGTCGGGAAGTGGTCCAAACGGGGATGGGAGTGCACCTGACAGCTCATACCGACTTTGAGGCTTCCAAGCCGGGTAACCCAGCCGGATCTGACCCGGCGATTCCGCCGACTGTCACGCCTTCGAGGGGGGACTGTCCTCTGAGTTCCGGCCGAATTTGGTGAATTTCCTAAGTCGGGAAGTGGTCCAAACGGGGATGGGAGTGAACCTGACAGCTCATACCGACTTTGAGGCTTCAAGCCGGGTAGCTCAGCCGGATTTGATCCGGCGGTTCTGCCGACTGTCACGCCTTCGAGGGGGGACTGTCCTCTGAGTTCGGCCGAATTTGGTGAATTTCCTAAGTCGGGAAGTGGTCCAAACGGGGATGGGAGTGAACCTGACAGCTCATACCGACTTTGAGGCTTCGGGGCCGGGTAGCTCAGCCGGATTTGATCCGGCGGTTCCGCCGACTGTCACGCCTTCGAGGGGGGGCTGTTGTCTAAGTTCAGGCCGAATTTGGTGAATTTCCTAAGTCGGGAAATGGCCAAACTGGGATGGGACTGAACCTGACTGCTCATACCGACTTTGTGGCTTCGGGGCCGGGTAGCACAGTCGGATTTGACCCGGCGGTTCTGCCGACTGCCTGGCCTTCGAGGGGGGCCTGTCCTCTGAGTTCAGGCCGAATTTGGTGAATTTCCTATGTTGGGAAGTGGTCCAAACGGGGATGGGAGTGGACCTGACAGCTCATACCGACTTTGGGGCTTCCAAGCCGGGTAGCTCAGCCGGATTTGATCCGGCGGTTCCGCCGACTGTCACGCCTTCGAGGGGGGACTGTTGTCTAAGTTCAGGCCGAATTTGGCGAATTTCCTAAGTCGGGAAGTGGTCCAAACGGGGATGGGAGTGAACCTGACAGCTCATACCGACTTTGGGGCTTCCAAGCCGGGTAGCTCAGCCGGATTTGATCCGGCGGTTCTACCGACTGTCACGCCTTCGAGGGGGGACTGTTGTATAAGTTCAGGCCGAATTTGGCGAATTTCCTAAGTCGGGAAGTGGTCCAAACGGGGATGGGAGTGCACCTGACAGCTCATACCGACTTTGAGGCTTCAAGCCGGGTAGCTCAGCCGGATTTGATCCGGCGGTTCTACCGACTGTCACGCCTTCGAGCGGGGACTGTCTCTGAGTTCAGGCCGAATTTGGCGAATTTCCTAAGTCGGGAAGTGGTCCAAACGGGGATGGGAGTGAACCTGACAGCTCATACCGACTTTGAGGCTTCGTGTGCGGGTAGCTCAGCCGGATTTGACCCGGCGATTCTGCCGACTGTCACGCCTTCGAGGGGGGACTGTCGTCTGAGTTCAGGCCGAATTTGGTGAATTTCCTAAGTCGGGAAATGGCCCAAACGGGGATGGGAGTGAACCTGACTGCTCATACCGACTTTGAGGCTTCGGGGCCGGGTAGCTCTGCCGGATTTGACCCGGCGTTTCTGCCGACTTCCACGCCTTCGAGGGGGGCCTGCCCTCTGAGTTCAGGCCGAATTTGGTGAATTTCCTATGTTGGGAAGTGGTCCAAACGGGGATGGGAGTGAACCTGACAGCTCATACCGACTTTGGGGCTTCGGGGCCGGGTAGCTCAGCCGGATTTGATCCGGCGGTTCTGCCGACTTCACGCCTTCGAGGGGGGCCTGTCCTCTAAGTTCAGGCCGAATTTGGTGAATTTCCTATGTCGGGAAGTGGTCCAAACGGGGATGGGAGTGGACCTGACAGCTCATACCGACTTTGGGGCTTCCAAGACGGGTAGCTCAGCCGGATTTGATCCGGCGGTTCCGCCGACTGTCACGCCTTCGAGGGGGGGACTGTTGTCTAAGTTCAGGCCGAATTTGGTGAATTTCCTAAGTCGGGACGTGGTCCAAACGGGGTTGGGAGTGAACCTAACTGCTCATACCGACTTTGAGGCTTCGGGGCCGGGTAGCACAGTCGTATTTGTCCCGGCGGTTCTGCCGAATGCCTGGCCTTCGAGGGGGGCCTGCCCTCTGAGTTCAGGCCGAATTTGGTGAATTTCCTATGTCGGGAAGTGGTCCAAATGGTGATGGGGTTGAATCTGACAGCTCATACCGACCTTGAGGCTTCCAAGCCGGCTGGCCCGGCCGGATTTGACCCGGCGGTTAGAAAATTTTTCAGTCAGTACAAATCAGTAACCACTGACACTTAGAATATTTTTGAAGCAGTACAAATCAGTAACCACTGACACTTAGAATATTTTTCAGTCAGTACAAATCAGTAACCAGCGACACTTAAAATATTTTTTAGTCAGTACAAATCAGTAACCAGCGACACTTGAATATTTTTGAGTCAGTAGAAGTCAGTAACCAAGTGCATTTTTGAATTGGTTACTGATTTCTCCGTTGAAGTTGGGGCTGCGGTTGGCTTCAGTTAGTGGTGGGGGCTTAATTTTCGCCGAGCGGAGCGTGTCCCGGTAGTGTCTCCGAGGAAGTGGTACCTTTTGAAGGGGGTGTTTCTGAATTTGGGCCCTTTTTGAGTGGCATTGCCGGATGGGTTTTGTCTTGAAGGCTTCCAAATCGGGTAGCTCAGCCGGATTTGACCCGGCGGTTCTACCGACTGTCACGCCTTCGAGGGGGGACTGTTGTATAAGTTCAGGCCGAATTTGGCGAATTTCCTAAGTCGGGAAATGGCCCAAACTGGGATGGGACTGAACCTGACTGCTCATACCGACTTTGAGGCTTCGGGGCCGGGTAGCTCAGCCGGATTTGATCCGGCGGTTCTGCCGACTTCTACGCCTTCGAGGGGGGCCTGTCCTCTGAGTTCAGGCCGAATTTGGTGAATTTCCTAAGTCGGGAAGTGGTCCAAACGGGGATGGGAGTGAACCTGACAGCTCATACCGACTTTGGGGCTTCCAAGCCGGGTAGCTCAGCCGGATTTGATCCGGCGGTTCTACCGACTGTCACGCCTTCGAGGGGGGACTGTTGTATAAGTTCAGGCCGAATTTGGCGAATTTCCTAAGTCGGGAAGTGGTCCAAACGGGGATGGGAGTGAACCTGACAGCTCATACCGACTTTGGGGCTTCCAAGCCGGGTAGCTCAGCCGGATTTGATCCGGCGGTTCTACCGACTGTCACGCCTTCGAGGCGGGACTGTTGTCTAAGTTCAGGCCGAATTTGGTTAATTTCCTAAGTCGGGAAGTGGTCCTAACGGGGATGGGAGTGCACCTGACAGCTCATACCGACTTTGAGGCTTCCAATCCGGGTAGCTCAGCCGGATCTGACCCGGCGATTCTGCCGACTTACACGCCTTCGAGGGGGGACTGTCCTCTGAGTTCCGGCCGAATTTGGTGAATTTCCTAAGTCGGGAAGTGGTCCAACGGGGGATGGGAGTGAACCTGACAGCTCATACCGACTTTGAGGCTTCCAAGCCGGGTAGCTCAGCCGGATTTGACCCGGCGATTCGCCGACTGTCACGCCTTCGAGGGGGGGCTGTCCTCTGATTTCAGGCCGAATTTGGTGAATTTCCTAAGTCGGGAAGTGGTCCACGGGGATGGGAGTGGACCTGACAGCTCTTACCGACTTTGAGGCTTCGGGGCCGGGTAGCTCAGCCGGATTTGACCCGGCGATTCTGCCGACTTCCTCGCCTTCGAGGGGGGCCTGTCCTCTGAGTTCAGGCCGAATTTGGTGAATTTCCTAAGTCGGGAAGTGGTCCAAACGGGGAATGGGAGTGAACCTGACAGCTCATACCGACTTTGGGGCTTCCAAGCCGGGTAGCTCAGCCGGATTTGATCCGGCGGTTCGACCGACTGTCACGCCTTCGAGGGGGGACTGTCTCTGAGTTCAGGCCGAATTTGGGGAATTTCCTAAGTCGGGAAGTGGTCCAAACGGGGATGGGAGTGAACCTGACAGCTCATACCGACTTTGGGGCTTCCAAGCCGGGTAGCTCAGCCGGATTTGATCCGGCGGTTCCGCCGACTGTCACGCCTTCGAGGGGGGTCTGTTGTATAAGTTCAGGCCGAATTTGGCGAATTTCCTAAGTCGGGAAGTGGTCCAAACGGGGATGGGAGTGAACCTGACAGCTCATACCGACTTTGGGGCTTCCAAGACGGGTAGCTCAGCCGGATTTGATCCGGCGGTTCCGCCGACTGTCACGCCTTCGAGGGGGGACTGTTGTCTAAGTTCAGGCCGAATTTGGTGAATTTCCTAAGTCGGGACGTGGTCCAAACGGGGTTGGGAGTGAACCTAACTGCTCATACCGACTTTGAGGCTTCGGGGCCGGGTAGCACAGTCGTATTTGTCCCGGCGGTTCTGCCGAATGCCTGGCCTTCGAGGGGGGCCTGCCCTCTGAGTTCAGGCCGAATTTGGTGAATTTCCTATGTCGGGAAGTGGTCCAAATGGTGATGGGGTTGAATCTGACAGCTCATACCGACCTTGAGGCTTCCAAGCCGGCTGGCCCGGCCGGATTTGACCCGGCGGTTAGAAAATTTTTCAGTCAGTACAAATCAGTAACCACTGACACTTAGAATATTTTTGAAGCAGTACAAATCAGTAACACTGACACTTAGAATATTTTTCAGTCAGTACAAATCAGTAACCAGCGACACTTAAAATATTTTTTAGTCAGTACAAATCAGTAACCAGCGACACTTAGAATATTTTTGAGTCAGTAGAAGTCAGTAACCAAGTGCATTTTTGAATTGGTTACTGATTTCTCCGTTGAAGTTGGGGCTGCGGTTGGCTTCAGTTAGTGGTGGGGGCTTAATTTTCGCCGAGCGGAGCGTGTCCCGGTAGTGTCTCCGAGGAAGTGGTACCTTTTGAAGGGGGTGTTTCTGAATTTGGGCCCTTTTTGAGTGGCATTGCCGGATGGGTTTTGTCTTGAAGGCTTCCAAATCGGGTAGCTCAGCCGGATTTGACCCGGCGGTTCTACCGACTGTCACGCCTTCGAGGGGGGGACTGTTGTATAAGTTCAGGCCGAATTTGGCGAATTTCCTAAGTCGGGAAATGGCCCAAACTGGGATGGGACTGAACCTGACTGCTCATACCGACTTTGAGGCTTCGGGTGCGGGTAGCTCAGCCGGATTTGATCCAGCGGTTCTGCCGACTTCTACGCCTTCGAGGGGGGCCTGTCCTCTGAGTTCAGGCCGAATTTGGTGAATTTCCTAAGTCGGGAAGTGGTCCAAACGGGGATGGGAGTGAACCTGACAGCTCATACCGACTTTGGGGCTTCCAAGCCGGGTAGCTCAGCCGGATTTGATCCGGCGGTTCTACCGACTGTCACGCCTTCGAGGGGGGACTGTTGTATAAGTTCAGGCCGAATTTGGCGAATTTCCTAAGTCGGGAAGTGGTCCATACGGGGATGGGAGTGAACCTGACAGCTCATACCGACTTTGGGGCTTCCAAGCCGGGTAGCTCAGCCGGATTTGATCCGGCGGTTCTACCGACTGTCACGCCTTCGAGGGGAGACTGTTGTATAAGTTCAGGCCGAATTTGGCGAATTTCCTAAGTCGGGAAGTGGTCCAAACGGGGATGGGAGTGAACCTGACAGCTCATACCGACTTTGAGGCTTCGGGCGCGGGTAGCTCAGCCGGATTTGACCCGGCGATTCTGCCGACTTCACGCCTTCGAGGGGGGACTGTCCTCTGAGTTCAGGCCGAATTTGGTGAATTTCCTAAGTCGGGAAGTGGTCCAAACGGGGATGGGAGTGAACCTGACAGCTCATACCGACTTTGAGGCTTCCAAGCCGGGTAGCTCAGCCGGATTTGACCCGGCGATTCCGCCGAATGTCACGCCTTCGAGGGGGGACTGTCCTCTGAGTTCCGGCCGAATTTGGTGAATTTCCTAAGTCGGGAAGTGGTCCAAACGGGGATGGGAGTGAACCTGACAGCTCATACCGACTTTGAGGCTTCGTGCCCGGGTAGCTCAGCCGGATTTGACCCGGCGTTTCTGCCGACTTCCACGCCTTCGAGGCGGGGGGCTGTCCTCTGAGTTCAGGCCGAATTTGGTGAATTTCCTAAGTCGGGAATTGGCCCAAACTGGGATGGGACTGAACCTGACTGCTCATACCGACTTTGAGGCTTCGGGGCCGTGTAGCTCAGCCGGATTTGATCCGGCGGTTCTGCCGAATGTCACGCCTTCGAGGGGGGCCTGTCCTCTGAGTTCAGGCCGAATTTGGTGAATTTCCTATGTTGGGAAGTGGTCCAAACGGGGATGGGAGTGAACCTGACAGCTCATACCGACTTTGGGGCTTCCAAGCCGGGTAGCTCAGCCGGATTTGATCCGGCGGTTCCGCCGACTGTCACGCCTTCGAGGGGGGACTGTCCTCTAAGTTCAGGCCGAATTTGGTGAATTTCCTAAGTCGGGAAGTGGTCCAAACGGGGATGGGAGTGAACCTGACAGCTCATACCGACTTTGAGGCTTCGGGGCCGGGTAGCTCAGCCGGATTTGACCCGGCGATTCTGCCGACTGTCACGCCTTCGAGGGGGGACTGTCCTCTGAGTTCAGGCCGAATTTGGTGAATTTCCTAAGTCGGGAAATGGTCCAAACGGGGATGGGACTGAACCTGACTGCTCATACCGACTTTGAGGCTTCGGAGCCGGGTAGCACAGTCGGATTTGACCCGGCGGTTCTGCCGACTGCCTGGCCTTCGAGGGGGGACTGCCTTCTGAGTTCAGGCCGAATTTGGTGAATTTCCTATGTCGGGAAGTGGTCCAAACGGGGATGGGAGTGAACCTGACAGCTCCTACCGACTTTGAGGCTTCGGGGGCGGGTAGCTCAGCCGGAATTGACCCGGCGATTCTGCCGACTCCCACGCCTTCGAGGGGGGACTGTCTCTGAGTTCAGGCCGAATTTGGTGAATTTCCTAAGTCGGGAAATGGCCCAAACTGGGATGGGACTGAACCTGACTGCTCATACCGACTTTGAGGCTTCGGGGCCGGGTAGCACAGTCGGATTTGACCCGGCGGTTCTGCCGACTTCTACGCCTTCGAGGGGGGCCTGTCCTCTGAGTTCAGGCCGAATTTGGTGAATTTCCTAAGTCGGGAAGTGGTCCAAACGGGGATGGGAGTGGACCTGACAGCTCCTACCGACTTTGGGGCTTCCAAGCCGGGTAGCTCAGCCGGATTTGATCCGGCGGTTCT